>NW_017189975.1:0-19707 GCF_001704415.2 Capra hircus
CCACTCCAGTACTCTTGCCTGAGAATCCCATGGACAGAGGAGCCGTAGGCTGCAGTCCATGGGTCGCTAGGAGTCAGACACGACTAAGCGACTTCACTTTCAGTTTTCACTTTCATGCATTGGAGAAGGAAATGGCAACCCACTCCAGTGTTTTTGCCTGGAGAATCCCAGGGATGGGGGAGCCTGGTGGGCTGCCATCTATGGGTCGCACAGAGTCGGACACGACTGAAGCGACTCAGCAGCAGCAGCAGCAGCAGCAGACTTTTGGATAGAAGCCATTCTGACTGGCATGAAATGGTACCTCATTGTGGTTTTTATCTGCATTTTTCTGATCATGAGTGGTGTTGAGCATCTTTTCATGTGTTTGTTAGCCATCTATATGTCTTCTTTGGAGAAATGTCTGTTTAGTTCTTTGGCCCACTTTTTGATTGGGTCTTTTATTTTTCTGGAATTGAGCTGCAGGAGTTGCTTGTATGTCTTTGAGATTAATTCTTTGTCAGTTGCTTCTTCGCTATTATTTTCTCCCATTCTGAAGGTTGTCTTTTCACCTTGCTTGTAGTTTCCTTTGTTGTGCAGAAGCTTTTCATTTTAACTAGGTTCCATTTGTTCATTTTTTGTTTTATTTCCAATATTCTGGGAGGTGGGTCATAGAGGATCCTGCTGTGATATATGTCGGAGAGTGTTTTGCCTATGTTTTCCTCTACGAGTTTAATAGTTTCTGATCTTACATTTAGATCTTTAATCCATTTTGAGTTTGTTTTTGTGTATGGTGTTAGAAAGTGTTCTAGTTCATTCTTTTACAAGTGGTTGACCAGTTTTCCCAGCACCACTTGTTAAAGAGATGGTCTTTTCTCCATTGTATAATCTTGCCTCCTTTGTCAAAGATAAGGTGTCCATAGGTGCATTATCTCTGGGATTTCTAGTTTTGTTTCATTGATCTATATTTCTGTCTTTGTGCTAGTACCATACTGTGTTGATGCCTGTGGCTTTGTAGTAGAGCCTGAAGTCAGGCAGGTTGATTCCTCCAGTTCCATTCTTCTCAAGATTGCTTTGGCTATCCAAGGTTTTTTGTATTTCCATATGTGAAATTATTTTTCTAGCTCTCTGAAAAATACCATTGGTAGCTTGACAGGGATTGCATTGAATCTATAGATTGCTTTGGGTAGTATACTCACTTTCACTATATTGATTCTTCTGATCCATGAACATGGTATAGTTCTCTATCAATTTGTGTCCTCTTTGATTTCTTTCACCAGTATTTTATAGTTTTCTACATATAGGTCTTTTGTTTCTTTAGGTAGATATATTCCTAAGTATTTTATTCTTTTTGTTGCAATGGTGAATGGAATTATTTCCTTAATTTCTCTTTCTGTTTTCTCATTGTTAGTGTATAGGAATGCAAGGGATTTGAGGAAGAATTCGAGCTCAGAAATCCAGAGAGTGGTAGGAAGGCTGAGTGAGGAAGAGAAAGGGAGAAGGAGGAATGAAGATTGAGGTATGGGAGCAAGGTATTCACACAAATTGCAATACAAAGACACAGAGAAATAAGAGCACAAAATGAATAAAGAAGTTGAAAGAGAATATGGTTGAACTTTAAGGTGTATCGAAACTTTATGATAAATGTTATAAATGTATGATCTTTGAGAGCAAAGATGAAATGATATTATAATATTTAATAAGGTTAATTTTACTAATACATGTTTAATATTTATTTTATACATTGTTTCTAATGCAGAGTTCTAAAAATGCATCATATGAAGAAGACATAAAGGAGGAAGAAAATCATTGAGTGATGAGTATCAAAGATTAAAACAGATCACTAAATCTTGCATTGTGTTCCCAAAATAAGGATGCAAAAATCTCATTATTTAGTAAAAAGAATCAAATAATTCATACTGCCCCTCCTCCTGTTTCTGTACTGGAACATCACAGGTCTTTGAGCAACTTCATTTGAACCATTCCTTGAAGAGACAATTGCTCTAGAGGCTATGTTAACAATTTGCAATGACAGCCACAGTGATTTCATCCTTCTAGGCTTCTCTGACAAGCCATATTTGGAGAAGATGCTCTTTTCAGTAATTCTGATCTCTTATTGCTTAACTATTACAGGAAATATGGTCATAATTCTTGTCTCTGTGAACGATCCAAAACTCCACAGCCCAATGTATTACTTTCTTTCCAACCTATCTCTGCTGGATCTCTGTTTCACCAGCAGCTGTGTTCCACAGATGTTGGTTAATTTCTGGGGTCCAGAGAAGACCATCAGCTACACTGGCTGTGCCATTCAACTCTATGTCTTCTTGTGGCTTGGGACCACTGAATGTGTCCTGCTTGTGGTCATGGCTGTGGACCGCTATGTGGCAGTGTGTCATCCACTAAAATATACCACTATCATGCACCCAAAACTTTGTCTGCAGCTGGCCATCCTAGCATGGGGGACTGGCCTGATTCAGTCTCTGATTCAGTCTCCTGCTACCCTCCAGTTACCTTTCTGCTCCCACCAGAAGGTGGATGACATAGTGTGTGAAGTTCCAGCCCTCATTCAGGTCTCCAGTGCAGACACCATCGACACTGAAATCCAGATACTCATAGCTGGTATTATTCTCCTGGTGGTGCCCTTGCTTATTATCCTTTCCTCTTACATTGCTATTGCTAAAGCTGTGCTGAGAATAAAGTCAACTGCAGGGAAGAAGAAAGCATTTGGTACCTGCACGTCTCATCTTCTTGTAATGTCCCTCTTCTATGGCACTGTCACAGCTGTTTATCTTCAACCCAAGAGTCACTATACTCATGAACAGGGCAAGTTTCTCACCCTTTTCTACACTGTTGTAACCCCGACTCTTAACCCACTCATCTACACTCTAAGAACAAGGAGGTAAAGGGGGCACTAATAAGGCTGGGAGGAGGATCTGGAATATTCAGAATAACTAAAGATGTTGACATATGTTGGATGTTTGCTTAACCTAAGAAAGAAAATAACTTTATCATAAAAAGCTGAAGATATACCTCCCAACCTTAGAGTAGTAGAAAAGGAGCTGCATTTTGCTCAAGCTGAGATTTCAGTCCTATTCATCAATCACTGATTAAGCCTTATTTGCTTCATGGTGCTGATTTAGGCACAGTATATGGTAGAAATGAATATATTTATTAGTCATATTAAATAGCACATAATATAGTTGCATTGGGGCAACAAAAGAAACACAAACTTGCAAAATAAAAGACTAAGTATAACATTTCATGCCTTTCCATTATTTCTCTTTCCTTTGTTCTATTTTCCTCCACTATAGTGTTTCTATTTCCCAACTATTACTTCCATCTAAACACCTAGTCCCAACAAGCCTCCTAACATTTTTAGAGAGTGTTCAAGAAATACTTAGGTAATCTAACCAGTAGTTCTAGTTTTGAGTTACTTCTGCCTTTTTGCCTCAGTCTGTCTTTTGTTGATGTGTGATGTGCCTAGAAATCCCCAGTACACCAATGTTTGCCAAGCAGAGGTCAGTACTTACTGCTGTCTGGTGCTACTGCTCTACAAACCTGTACCCAAGTTTCTTAGTTTGAGCCCCAATATTCTGGGCCTTCAATTATAGGAATTGTCTTCATTTTTCCTCTTTCTGAGTCTCTGTCATAATGAAATGGCTTTCTTTTTATCAAATCCAAGTCCCTTGTGTCTCAGTTGGTAAAAAAATCTGCCTACAATGTGAGAGACCTGGATTTGATTCTTGGATTGGGAATACCCATGGAGAAAGGAAAGGCTACCCACTCCAATATTCTGGCCTGGAGAATTTCATGGACTGTAAGCCATAGAGTCAGACATGACTGAGCAACTTCCACTTTTCAAGACACAAAAAATCATCCACATCATGGAGCTTATTGTCCAAAGCTGTATAGAGATATTAACCAAAATATTTTTAATTTATTTTCTTAATGGGGAGAGACTTGCTCTCAACTCCTGCTTTGGTCTGATTACCATGCCTCATGCCTTTTGACCTTTGAATATTATTCACCAAAATTATTTATTGATTTTTTTATCTACCACTTATAAGTGTTCACTACTCTAGTTTGTTTCACTTGAAATCAAGGGTATAAAACTTGATTCTCCTGTAAGATTGTCTAATCAACTATACCTCCCATCTGCTGATGCCTGTTGCATGTACAGGTGGAAATAGTATGAGGCTCTATTCCATCCCATTTTCCTATACTAATAAAACTGTACCACTTGTTTCTGATTTGGAGATTTCATATCAAATTTTAAAAATGAATTCTTATCTGTGACCTTTTTAAAATATAAATTTATTTATTTTAATTGGAGGCTAATTACTTTACAATATTGTACTGGTTTTACCATACACCAACATGAATCCGCCACGGGTGTGCACGTGTTCCTCATCCTGAACCCCTCTCCCACCTCCTTCCTTAAAAAAGTATTAAGTAACTCAAACCAACATTAAACTTGTAAGAAATAACAATACAATTCTCACTGTTGATAAGATAACAATGGTTGTATAAGCATTTTTTATCTTTCCACTCTATTCTAAGATTAAAGGAAGTAAATGAGAAGGAATCTAAAAGGACAGAGGTTGTTTTGTGACATATTGCTTTAAGATAGTAAAGCTGGAGCAGCTCTAGGGAATGTTGAGGTTTATGATGTGGATATAGTAATGAGTACCTGAAATGAAAAGTGGTATCTACCTTGGAGATGCAAACAGGGATGCTGGCATATTCAAAAGTTCATCTTACTTTTGACATAGGCTGCAATGATACCAGGTCTTTTTAGTAAGTGAAAAGTTGTGCATCTGATCCCAAAATGTAAATGCATGGGGAGAGAGGTCATGATACCAGTAAATGACAGCAGTATGAAGGGAAGAAGGTATACCGTTCCTCAGGCTTTAGAATTCATAAGATTCACATGGTGTACTTGTTAAAAGTTAAAGTACTTGTGTTTCATACTCAGAATTTCTGATTTAAAGCATTTGATTGTGCTCTGGATGAGCATTTTAAATAACACCATGGGTGATTCTGATGCAGGCTGTTTAGGACCACACTGTGGAAAGTTCTAGTCTAGATAGTTGCTCAGCTAAAATGACATGAGCTTCAAATGAATCCATGTATTTTAAAAAATAGGAGCAGATGGAATGATTCTAGAAATAGAATAAAGCCAATAGCTCAAATCCCACTTTCTGAAGTAGTGAGTGTGGGATTATTTTCTCATAAGGGAGTTGTGGTTGAAATACTGTCTTCAAGAAAGAGTCTCAATTCAATTAACACTAAGAGGTATAAAAAATGTTAAGTAAATTATTTGAGGATACAGGTAAATTATTAATTATGGGACAGGAGATCCCAATGGTACATAGGAAGGATAAGGTTATAGGAAGGATAAGTGCAGATGTATGGAAAGGAAAGAGATTCTACTATGGGTCTAATAGCACAGAAAATGTTTGTTTGTTTGTTCAGTCACTCAGTTATGTCTGACTGTTTGTGGACCACGTGGACTGAAACATGCCAGACTTCCCTGTCCTTCACCATGTCCCAGAACTTGCCCAAACTCATGTCCATTGAGTCAATGATGCCATCCAACCACCTCATCCTCTGTCGCCTTCTTCTCCTCCTCCTGCCTTCAATCTTTCCCAGCATCAGGGGCTTTTCTAATGAGTCAGCTCTTAACATCAGATGGCCAAATTATTGGAGCTTCAGCTTCAGCATCAGTCCTTTCAATGAATATTCAGGATTGATTTCCTTTAGGATTTACTGGTTGGATCTTTTTGCAGTCAAAGGTACTCTCAAGGGTCTTCCAACACCACAGCTCAAAAGCATCAATTCTTTGGTGTTCACCTTCTTTATGGCGCACTCTAACATTCACATATGACTACTGAAAAAAACATAGCTTTGAATATACAGACCTTTGTTTGCAAAGTAATACCTCTGCTTTTTAATATGCTGGCAAAAATACATTCACCTTTTGGGAGATGACTGAAGGAACAGTGATGAGAAGCACTGTGGACTTAGCTATGTCCTGACTTATTAGTTGACATGATTTTTTTTTCCCACCCTAATCACAAATTTTTGTGGAATGTATATTGAGAGCCAGGCATTGTTATAAAACCATAAATAAGTCATAAAATATTGACTCCTTCATAGATATTCTAGATGATAGTCAATGTTTCCTTGGATAAGTGACTAATTCAGGAAAAGGCTGACTATATCATGCATTCAGGCATTCCATTACTTTTAAATCTCTAGAATGGGGAGGGGCAACATTTTCTGGCACATGTGTTGTATATGGTGGCAGATTGAACCTTCTGATGGTTGCAAGGTAAGTTCTGTGTATATATTGGTCTGTAATCCACTCAAGTTCCTGAACATAAGACCTGCCACAAGACAGGAAAACATGTTCACCAGTATAAAACCCATGATCAGTGGTATGTGCATTTATGTACCTATATGTTTGCATGTCTGCCTTTTTTGTGTGTAGCCATGGAAAATGAATCATATATGAAAAAATAACACTTAAAATGTGGCTATTATAAAAGTTATAAAACTTATCCCTTTTCACCATGGACAGTGGGAGAATTCAGTAAGAGCAGTATTTGAAAGAGAAAAAAAAACAATAAAAGCAAAAAGTCACTAATCATCAGAGAAACATTTATGAGTGTAGAATCCACAGATTTTAAAAATTGGCTTTAAATTTATCTTCTGGATTCTTTTCTCTCTTACCAAGATAACCTATACTTTAGCAGTGACATTATTATTCTATAAAAACACTCAAATGCCTATTCTATCTGCCTTTGAATGTTATTGGATTTTTGTATATGTTATATATTGTTCATACTTAAAACCAGATTCAACTGTTAAGATGTATTATGCCCTTTCTCAATACATTTTATTCTTTTATTAATGTACTGCCTAGATAATTTTGTAAAAATTCACATGTTTCTGTGATGCTAGCTTTAGGATAGAATCATCTTACTCATACTGTGTAGCCAGTGCTAAAAATGCTTTAGCCTATTGATAAAGTTGTTGAACTGAATGATAAAGAAAATCCTTAAAGAATGGAACATGAGTTCATAGAATAGGAATGATGAATAAAGTTTTTTTTAAATTTTTCATCCATTTTTTAAATGAAGTCTAGTCAATTTACACCATTGTGTTGATTTCAGTTATATAGCTGCATGAGTGACTGAACTGAACTGAACTGAACTGAGCTGAACCTATATTTTAATAACCTAGAACACATATAAGTTCTTGCCTGGAGAATCCAGGGACAGGGGAGCCTGGTGGGCTGCCGTCTTTGGGGTTGCACAGAGTCGGACACGACTGAAGCGACTTAGCAGTAGCAGCAGCAGCAGAACACATATACCACAGCTTCTTTATCTATTTTCTGTCAATGGACATTTAGGTTGCTTCCATGTCTTCAGTTCAGTCGCTCAGTCATGTCTGACTCTTTGCGACCCCCTGGACTGCAGCACACCAGGCTTCCCTGTCCATCACCAACTCCTGGAGCTTATTCAAACTTATGTCCCTTGAGTTGGTGATGCCATCCAACCATCTCATCCTCTGTCATCCCCTTCTCCTCATGCCTTCAATCATTCCCAGCATCACGGTCTTTTCAAATGAGTCAGTTCTTTGCATCAGGTGGCCAAAGTATTGGAGTTTCAACTTTAACATTAATCTTTCCAATGAATATTCAGGACTGATTTCCTTTAGGATGGACTGGTTGGATCTTTTGCAGTCCAAGGGACTCTCAAGAGTCTTCTCCAACACCACAGTTCAAAAGCATCAATTCTTTGGCTCTCAACTTTCTTTATAGTCCAACTCTTACAACAATACATGACTATTGGAAAAATCAAAGCTTTAACTAGATGGACCTTTGTTTGCAAAGTAATGTCTCTGTTTTTAATATGTTGTCTAGGTTGGTCATAACTTTTCTTCCAAGGAGAAAGTGTCTTTTAATTTCATGGCTGCAGTCACCATCTGCAGTGATTTTGGAGCCCCCCAAAATAAAATCTGCCACTGTTTCCACTGTTTCCCCATCTATTTGCCAGCAAGTGATGTCACCAGATGCCATGATCTTAGTTTTCTGAATGTTGAGTTTTAAGCCAACTTTTTGACTCTCCTCTTTCACTTTCATCAAGAAGCTCTTTAGTTCTTCTTCACTTTCTGCTGTAAGTGTGTTATCTGCAGTGTTATCTGCATATCTGAGGTTATTGATATTTCTCCCAGCAGTCTTGATTCCAGCTTGTGATTAATCCAGTCCAGCATTTCTGATGATGTACTCTGTGTATAAGTTAAATAAGCAGGGTGACATTATACAGCCTTGGTGTACTCCTTTCCCAATTTGGAACCAGTCTGTTGTTCCATGTCCAGTTCTAACTGTTGCTTCTTGACCTGCATACAGATTTCTTGGAGGCAGCTCAGGTGGTCTGGTATTCCCACCTGTTTAAGAATTTTCCAGAGTTTGTTGTGATCCACACAGTCAAAGGCCTTGGTATAGTCAATAAAGCAGAAGTAGATATTTTTCTGGAACTCTCTAGCTTTTTTCAATAATCCAACAGATGTTGACAATTCGATCTCTGGTTCCTCTGCCTTTTCTAAACACAGCTTGAACATTTGGAAGGTACATATGGTTCCATGTCTTGGCTATTGTAAGTTGTGCTGCTATGAACATTGGTGTGCATATATCTTTTTTTAATTAGAGTTTTCTCCCATGCCCAGGAATGGGGTTTCAAGATTATATAGTAACTCTATCTTTAGTTTTTAAAGGAACCTCAATACTGATTTCCATAGTGGCTGCTCCAGCTAACATTCCCACCAACAACGCAGGAGGGTTCCTTTTTTCTCCACAGCCTCTCCAGCATTTATTATCTGTAGACTTTTAAGTGATGGCCATTCTGACTGTTGTAAGGTGATACCTCACTGTAATTTTGATTTCTCTAATAATCCGATAATATTGAGCATATTTTCTTGTGCTTGTTGGCCATTAGTTAGTGACTTTGAAAAGCACTTTTAGTTGAGAACCAACTTGGCATTATAAGATACTGACATTAAAATATAAGCACATTTTCTAGGCATTATTTTCACTTTTAGGTAAAGGCTGTTACTAAAATAATTTCACAATGAACTAAAGGTTACATGGAGCCAATTTCTTTATTGGAAATGCCTTGTGAAAAGATGTTAGTGTCCTATTGTTTCTCCAGAAAGTTTTTCTTTTCTAATCAGCCTCTTCATGACTCCCTTGAACTCCTTATTCCTTAATGTATAGATTCAGACAGAGGATGAGATGGCTGGATGATGGCAACACCGGCTCGATGGACATGAGTTTGAGTGAACTCCAGGAGTTGGTGAAAGACAGGGAGGCCTGGTGTGCTGTGATTCATGGGGTTGCAAAGAGTCGGACACGACTGAGCGACTGAACTGAACTGAATTGATAGAGCAGTGGGTTCAAGCTGAGAGTAACAATGGAGTAAAAGATACTGAGTAGTTTACCCTCATCCTGAGATGGACTGTTTCCTGGTTGTATGTACATGTAGATAACAGTCCCATAGAAGATGGAGACCACAATGAGATGGGAGGAACAGGTCCCAAATGCTTTTTGTCTCCCTGCTGCAGACTTGGACTTGAGCACAGCTACAGCAATGAAGCTATATGAAACCAGAATGAGAAGCGGTGGGAGGAAAATTTAAAAAAAAAAAAAAAGCAAATAAGATTTCTTCCATAACTGTGGTGTCCACACATGCAACTTTGACCACTGCAGATATCTCACAGAAATAGTGATCCAGGCGGTGGTTTTCACATCGAGGAAGACTCATAGCATAGGGAGAGAGGATCATGCAATTAATGATACCAATTATCCAGGTCACGGTCACTAGGCCTTGACAGAGTTGAGGGTTCATTATTGTCATGTAATGTAGAGGCTTGCAGACAGCATTGAATCTGTCATAGGACATCATAGCCAGGAGCATACATTCAACTGTGCATAATGTCACATCAATGAACAGTTGAAAGGCACAACCACTGAAAGAGATTTTTTTGTCTTTACCCCAAACATTGGCCAACATCTGTGGGACTATATTTGTGGTATAAGAGAGATCCAAGATGGCCAGATTTCTGAGGAAGAAGTACATAGGAATTTGGAGACATTCATCTAGTAATGGCAGCAGGATGATGGCGATATTTCCTATCAAGGCAATAGTGTAGAAGAAAAAAGACAACCCCAGAGATGATCATCTCCAGTTGAGGCCGTCCAGGGAAACCAAAGTAGCTATCATTGAGCATTTTCTTATTTTCTTGATATCAACTGTGGAAATAAAATATTAAGTATTGGAAGCCATAGTGAGTATATTTTTAAACAGTATTGCAGATATATATGCTAAGATAAACATCACACAATTTAAAAAATTAGTATTTAAATCTCATAATTATTCTAACTTTCTTGTTTATCCAATTTGGTATAAAATTTATTTAAAGGATACTTTGCCTCCAGAGTTTATACTCTCAATTACTTTGTCTCCTTCTGTGTCAAGGCCAAAAAACTGCGGAAGTCTCAGAAGAAAATCCTGAGAAAAAATTGCTGAATGAAGCCAGATGGGCTTCCCTTTACAAATCAAGAAGCTCAAAAGGGAGTTGGGAATCCAGCAACAAATTATTACCTCCTTCATCCAAGGGTTCATAAAAAATGAAGGTTTATAACTCTTATTCCTTTTCTATTAGTTAAGCTGCAAAGGTTCAATCCTGCTATCCATTTTCACTCTGCTATATAAATTTTCTGATCTTATATTTTAAAATGCCAAATTTTTTTTCAGCTAAAAACTTGTATTCCAATCATTATTTTCCCTTTTCCACCCATCCCCAGAAACAGCATTCTCCCTCTTTCATTGCAGATACCGTATTTTTTATCTATATTTTTTGATTCCAAATTCTATCATTTCCTATGGAGTGATGCTTTTAAACGGACCCATTTCTTAATTTTATGCCTCAGTCATTAATATTCACAAATGACTATGTGACTATATGAATTGTCCATATCCTATCCCTTATCTTACAGAAGCTCCAGTTCTACTACTTATGCATTTAAAATGTTTAAACCGCTTCAAGAGGGGGAAATGTGTTATTTTTATGTTCATATCCCTAGTGACTTTCTCAGATTTAGCACAGAAAAAAAATCTGTAAACATTTGATGTTGGTCCAGAGAGGACTTTGATGACCACACGTGGATGTTTTTTGTTTTTGTTTTTTTTTTTCCTGTCTAACAAAATTAGTATCTTTTTACAAACGCATTTCTACTAAGAAAATGTCTGCTGAGCACACTAATGGGTTCTTAGTTTCTAAATCAGTGGTCTTTTCTAAATTATCTTTCTACTTGAATTTTCTATGGCAGGTTCAGTTCAGTTCTCAGTTCAGTCACTCAGTCATGTCCAACTCTTTACAACCCATGAACTGCAGCACGCCAGGCCTCCCTGTCCATCACCATCTCCCGGAGTTCACTCAGACTCACGTCCATCAAGTCCGTGATGCCATCCAGCCATCTCATCCTCAGTCGTCCCCTTCTCCTCCTGCCCCCAATCTCTCCCAGCATCAGGGTCTTTTCCAATGAGTCAACTCTTTACATGAGGTGTCCAAAGTACTGGAGCTTCAGCTTTAGCCATCATTTCTTCCAAAGTAATCCCAGGGTTGATCTCCTTCAGAATGGACTGGTTGGATCTCCTTGCAGTCCAAGGAACTCTCAAGAGTCTTCTCCAACACCACAGTTCAAAAGCATCAATTCTTTGGCACTCAGCCTTCTTCATAGTCCAAATCTCACATCCATACATGACCACAGGGAAAACCATAGCCTTGACTAGACGGACCTTAGTCGGCAAAGTAATGTCTCTGCTTTTGAATATACTATCTAGGTTGGTCATAACTTTTCTGCCAAGGAGTAAACGTCTTTTAATTGTGATGGGACCAGATGCCATGATCTTCGTTTCTGAATGTTGAACTTTAAGCCAACTTTTTCGCTCTCCTCTTTCACTTTCATCAAGAGGCTTTTTAGCTCCTCTTCAATTTCTGCCATAAGGGTGGTGTCATCTGCATATCTGAGGTTATTGATATTTCTCCCAGCAATCTTGATTCCAGCTTGTGTTTCTTCCAGTCCAGCGTTTCTCATGATGTACTCTGCATAGAAGTTAAACAAGCAGGGTGACCATATACAGCCTTGACGCACTCCTTTTCCTATATCAGACCTGCCCTTTGCCTTCATAAATAATTCTCTCAATTTTTCACTAGCATTTGCCCCAGTGCAATTTCCATTCTTTTCCTCCTTTCTTCCTGCATTTATAAACAACATTCTCTAATGGAATGCCCTTCCCCTATATTTCCTCTGCCTCTATGGCTTAAGTTACTAATTCTGCACACATAACTAAGCATTCTATTTTTTATGGCCCGTTCATCTTTTGCAGCTTCAAATTTACAAATTTAGCCAATCTGTGGGGATTTCCACTAGATTTTACTCCCATATCAAGCATATATGCAAAATTGAATTCATTCTGTTTTAAATCTGAAAACAAAAGCTTTTATCCATATAGCTGCCTCATAAGGTATCTCCTAGGTTCTTAACAAATGTTTGTTAAAATGAATTTATGTGTTTGGGGAATAGAAATTAAAAATACAAATACCCATTTTCATGTGAAATCAATTAGGATTTATATACAGCTCAAACTTTGAAGAAAAGAAAATTCGCACAAAAGCCAGAAGCTTTTATGCAAATTCTTTAAACTGGAAATCTTATCAAATGTTTTAAAAACAGCATAATTTCTCTCCCAACTTACCCTAATTAAGCTTAGTGAGCTTTTCTGTGGTGGTGATTTAACCAAGGACTTTCTGGAGGAGAAAAATCTAACTCTTCTAAAGTAGGAAAAGTTCCTTTCTCTCTTTCTTTAAATAAGACTGAATATGTAATTCTTCACTACATGCTGCTGCTACAGCTGCTAAGTTGCTTCAGTCATGTCCGACTCTGTGCGACCCCATAGACGGCAGCCCACCAGACTCCCCTGTCCCTGGGATTCTCCAGGCAAGAACACTGAAGTGGGTTGCCATTTCCTTCTCCAATGCATGAAAGTAAAAAGTGAAAGTGAAGTCACTCAGTTGTGTCCGACTCTTAGTGACACCATGGACTGCAGTCCACCAGGCTCCTCCATCCATGGGATTTTCCAGGCAAGAGTACTGGAGTGGGGTGCCATTGCCTTCTCTGTTTTCATTACATAGTTCATACCATTTCCTCCCACTTGCCATTGAGATCCTACATGATAGTGGCAGGAGGCAGCCACTGCTTGTCATCTTTCGCAGTTCATGTACCCATTCAAGAAGAATCTTCCCATTATACATTTCAGAGAAAAAAAATCTTCAGTGTGAAAGATAACAAGTAGTTTTCCCTAACCAGCCAAGGTAAAATTTGGTGAGTCTGGGTAGATCTTGGGGACACTGGGTTATTAAATAGCAATTAAATGAGTGTTGTGTAATTGTCCAAGGAAGAAGATCATTAAAAAAAAAAATCTCCCAGGAGAATTTCCCCTAGTTAACCAATAATATTGATATATGATTAAATAAATAACTACAACAATTTTACAAGTCAGTATACATTTCTTATAAGTGGTTTGATCAATAAAATGCTTTTATTGATGGCTTTATTATCCTATTTTATATGGAAAAACATTGCTTGTCTAGAAGTTATAGATTATCACAAGGTAACAGACATAATGAACAATACAGATGAGACACACAAACCTACATATGATAGTAACGCCAGACCTCCCTGTCCATCACAACTCCTGGAGTTTACTCAAACTCATGTCCTTTGAGTAGGTGATGCTATCCAACCATCTCATCCTCTGTCGTCTCCTTCTCCACCCACCTTCAATCTTTCTAGCATCAGGGTCTTTTCAAATGAGTTAGTTCTTCACATCAGGTGGCCAAAGTATTGGAGTTTCAGCTTCAACATCAGTCCTTCCAATGAACATTCAGGACTGCTTTCCTTTAAGATGGACTGGTTGGATCTCGTTTCAGTTCAAGGGACTCTCAGGAGTCTTTTCCAATACCACAGTGTGGGTGCCTCAGTTTATGTGTCATCATACATTAGTTATTCACTAATGCATCAGATTTGATAATAATTTTTATATATTTCCACAACATAAATTGTCTACATATAAAGGTTGTAAAGGACACATTTCCATAATAGAAATTTCTGGGAGGAAGAATCAGTGTCTTATTGTTTCCACAGAACTTTCTATTTCCCAGTCTCTTTATGGCCCCCTTGAACTCCTTATTCCTTAGCGTATAGATCAGTGGGTTCATGCTGAGAGTAACAGTGGAATGACAGGTACTGAGAAGTTTACCCTCATTTTGATTTGGACTGTTTCCTGGCTGGATGTACATATAGATAACAATTCGGTAGAAGATGGATACCACAATGAGATGGGAGGAACAGGTCCCAAATGCTTTTTGCCTTCCCATTGCAGATTTGATCTTGAGCACAGCTACAGCAATGAAGCCATAAGAAACCAGAATGAGAAGAAGAGGAGCAAAAATGATAATCAGGCACATGGCAAATGTGGTTACCTCCATAGCTGTCGTGTCCACACACGCAATCTTGATCATTGCAGACATTTCACAAAAGAAGTGATCCAGGTGGTGATTTCCACATCGAGGAAGACTCATGGCATAGGGGGAAAGTATCATGCAATTAATAACACCAACCACCCAGGCAGTGCCTACAAGGCCCTGGCAAAGTTGGGAGTTCATTATAGTCATATAGTGCAGAGGCCTGCAGACAGCACTGAACCTGTCATAAGACATCACAGCCAGAAGGATACATTCAACTGAGCAGAGAACCATATCAGTGAAAAGTTGGAAAGCACAGCCACCAAAGGTAGTTCTCTTGTCTTTGCCCCAGATATTGACCAACATTTGAGGGACTATGTTTGTGGTATAACTGAGATCCAAAGTGGCCAAACTTCTAAGGAAGTAGTACTTGGGAGTTTGGAGATGGTCATCGAGAAAAGATAGCAGGATGATGGCCATATTTCCAATCAGGGCAATGATGTAGAAGAAAAATACCACCCAAGAAATAATCATCTCATCTGAGGCTGGCCTGTGAATCCAAGGAGTAGCTGTCAATGATCATTCTTTTTCTTCTTTCTTAATAGCAATTCTGAAAGTAGAATAATCAATATAGTAGAAATCATATGGGTATATTTAGAAACTTCACTATCAGATTCAAATCAGAATTATATGAATGATATAGATAACAGCTTTATTATCAAACACATAAGTGTATTTCTTCAATGGTACAAATAAAATAAAATTTAAGGTATAATAGTTAAGTGATAGATCATTATATAAATTTTTGAATATAAAATGAAATGTCCAAATGTAGATTATAATGGAGAAACTGATAAAACCTAGAAATCTACATCAATGACTAGAGTGTATAAAAGAGAACTTTGCTCAATTTAATGTCATTTAATGTGATTCTTCACTGGAAGAATTTTCTCTGTGCCCATAATATAGCATAGCAGTGCATGCCAGAAGATGAAGAATTGAAATCAGTAACTTTGTTTTATCTTTGAAAATATAGTTATTTTTATATAGATTTCATTAAGAAACAAAGAGATTAATATTAAATAAAACAATAACTTCTGATTCTGTCTGATTTTAACATCTATATTTTAATTTTGTCAGTTTTATTGAGATATAATTGACATAGAGCATTGTATAAGTTTAAGTTGTACAGCATAATGATATATCATGAAATGATGACCACAGTAAATTTAGTGTACATTCACTATCTCACAAAGATACAAAATAAAAGAAATTAAAAATATTTTTTCTTGCCCTTAGAACTCTGAGGACTTACTCTCTTAACAACTTTAATATATAACATACAGCAATATTAATTATATTAATCCTGTTGTGCATTACATCCTTATAACTTATTTATATTATAATTGGAAATGTGTACATTTTGAGCACTTTTATTCAATTCTCTTCTACCCCACACCTTGCCCCTAATAACAACAAATCTGATCTCTGTTTCTATGAGTTTGTTGTTGAAATATAACTGAACTACAACACTGAATGCGTTCTTGGTGCACAGCATATTTTTATGTATTTCAAAATGATCACCACAGTAAATCTAGTTACCATTTATCATCATATGAAGCTATTACACAGCTATTGACTATAGGCTTCACATTGTACATTTTATACCCATGATGCATTTATTTTGTGCCTTAATTTGTGCCTTAATTCCCTCAGCTACTTTTTCCTCCCTCCAACCCCCTCGCATCTGGCAACTACCTATTTGTTCTCTGTATCTTGGACTCTGTTTCTGTTTAGTCATGTCTGTATATTTGTACTATTTTTTAGATTCACATATCAGTGAAATCACACTGTCTTTCTCTATCTGATTTGTTTCACTTTTCATAATATCCTCTAGGCCCATCTATGTTGTCACAAATGGCAAGATTTTATTCTTTGTCTAAGTAATAGTCTATTGTATATATATTCTATATCTTATTTATCTATCCATCTACTGATGGGCATGTAGGCTGATTCCATGTCTTGGAAATTGTAAATTAATCTGCAATGAACATAAGGGAGCATATATCTTTTTTGGGGGTGGGGTGGTTGGAGGTACTTCTTTAGTTTTAATTTTTAAATTAACTTTTATTGGATTTCCAATGTTATGTTAGTTTCTACTGTAGAGCAAAGTGAATCAGTTTTACATATATCTTTTTGAATTAGTGATTTTTTTTTCCTTTGGATAAATACCCAGGAGTAGAATTTCTGGATTATATGGTAGTTCTATTTATTTTCTGAGACAATGTTTTGCTCTATAATTTTTTTTTTAATTTTAATTTTCTGGTTTTAAGTTTCTGAGGAATTTCCCTATGTTTTCACTGTGGCTAAACCAACATACATTTCCACCAACAGTGCATGAAGTTCCCTTTTATCCACATCCTCACCAACATTTGTTATTTGTTGTCCATCTGCTAATAGCCATTCTGATAGGTGTGAGGAGATATCTCATTGTGGTTTTGATTGCCTCTATCTGATGGCTAGTGTTTCTGAGCATCTTTTGAGTGTAAGTCATCTGTATGGAGTTTTTTTGAAAATGTCTATTTAGGTTCTCTGCCCATTTTTAAATCAGATTTTTTGAGTTATGCTTTCTTTGTAAATTTTGAGTATTAACTTCCTGTCACATATATTGTTTGCAAATATTTTCTCCCATTCAGTAGGCAGTCTTTTTGTTTTGTTGATAGTTTCCTTTGTTGTGGAAAGGATTTTTTTGTTTGATGTAGTCCCCCTTAAAAATTTTGCCTTCGTTTCCCTTGCTTGAGGAGATATAGCAAAAAGAATTAAAATTTGCCATCTCCAGCAATATGGATGGACTTGGAGGGCATTATGTGAAATAGGTCAGATAAAGAAAGGCAAATATTGTATGATATCACTTATGTGAGGATCTAAAAACACAAAAAACTAGTGACTGAGGCATAAAAGAAGCAGTCTCACAGATACAGAGAGCAAACTAGTAGTTATCAGTGAGTAGAGGAAAGTGGAAAGTGCAATATAGGCATAGGGATAAAAAGGGTTTCTATGTGATTTTATGGAATGATGTATTTGTGAAACTTTTGAAAGCTATAAAGTACTACAAAATTTAAAGAAACTTTATTTTAATAAAAAAGAATCTAGGTATACTAGTAACATATAATGCACATAAAAAGAAACAATAACCATTATTCCTAGAGGGATAAACTAATATGCCAACAATGATGAAGTTAAATATCATAAATTTAAGGATGAATTCTCTTCCATAAAACTGTTTGCTTTCCCCAAAATTGAGGTAATGCATTTATGTAATTTTTAAAAAGAGAAAAGTGTACTAATAACTATATGTGACAATCACTAGATTTTCATTTTCTACAGAGAAATTCAATTTCTTTAGCCTTTGAGAATTTAAGTTTATATCCCACCATGGAATTTCATATGACCATTTTCCTCACCCCAGAGAGTTTTATATCTCTGAAAATTGTTTTAAAAAATAAGTGAAAATTTGGATATTAGCTAAAATTATCCATAGATTTAACAACTGATATTTTAATTTTTGTCTCCAAAATTAAGTTTTGTGAGGTCTTGGTGAGGAAAATCAAACTTTTCTCTTTGTTACAGTCTAGTAGTAGGTAAAAGTAATTATCAAATGATCACTTAGAGGGATAAATGCCCCAAATGAGAGGTTTGGTGAGCAAGTAAATTTGTGGGTATTTGATTAAATCAGGGAGACCACAAAAAAGATTTTCTAATAAATGATGAGATCTGAGCAATTAGTAATTAGATACAGATGGGTGGGAAGAGTATTTTAGGTGGAAGGATTTGTTGTAGTTCAGTTGCTCAGTTGTGTCCAACTCTTTGTGACCCCATGGTCTGCAGCATGCCAGGCATGGCAAGATAAGAATGCTCAAATATTCTGTGCTTTGAGGAAAAATGCTCAGTGCAAGACAGAAGGCTATATGGCTGGGAAATAAATCTTTATGTTTAACTCATGAGCAATGGAAAGCCATGGATAATCTCTAGTGCAAGTAGGAAGAGTGGAATGATCATATGTGCATTGAAATGGTGGCCCTGGCTGTATTTCCTAAAGTGTATTGCAGAGTTGGCAGGAAGGCATAAAGATAGACTGGGTAATAAGGTGAAAGTGAAAGTGAAGTTGCTCAGTCGTGTCCGACTCTTTGAGACCCCATGGACTGTAGACTACCAGGCTCCTCCCTCCATGGGATTGTCCAGGCAAGAGTACTGGAGTGGGTTGCCATTTCCTTCTCCAGGGTAATAAGGTAGGTCTAGATAAAAGAGGATGGAACCAGGAGTGTGAAGATGGAAAGGAATGGAGGGGTGGGAGGTACAAAAGAGGAATGACTGATTTGTCTTGGTAATGGTTTTGATGTGGAAAATTATGCAGGGGATGGTTTAAGATATGGCTAATGGTTTCTGATTTGCAGATTCACAACAAGTGAATCCATTTACTAAAATAGTGAGCTTTAGAAGAAGGCTTTGTGGTGGAGAGAGCAGGTGTTCAACTTTTGGTTGTGTTGAGCTGGAAATGTCCATCATATATTCAAAAAGTGATGGCAGTGATACAAAATGGTTGGGAAATTTTTTTAAATGCACCTATACTGAAATATAATGGTATTCATTCGTTTATGGTGTCTTGAAATGCTTATTGCTTTCCTTTTGTGCTAAACAAACATTTTAAACTCCATATAATTAAAATTTTCCCTTTCCCATTTATTTGAAATGTCACATTTAGTAAACACATGCTTATTATATATTCTGCTGTAGTCTTTACTTGTGTTTTTAGATAGTTTGTGCTACTGCTACCTTCTGTGCTCTAAGTATTCTGCTTTCACAACTGGATAAAGTCCAAACTTTTCAGCTATCATCTCCAGCCTCTTGTTGTATGTGTTTTGTAACCTATTCTCTGTTGCCTAAAATGTTTTCCCATCTATGCCCTTACATTACTAACTGCAAGTAATCATTTAATATCTGAGTTTAAGAGTTGTTTCCTCTGCGAACTAGAATATTTTTTAGTAGAGGAACTCTGATTGTTTTCTCTCTGGTCTAGTGCTACCTAGTGATCAATAAATACTTACTGAGTGACTATCCACGTTGAAGGTCAGAATGGCG
>NW_017189976.1:0-19703 GCF_001704415.2 Capra hircus
TTGGCCGCCCAGATTCAGCGCCACACGGAGAGCACCAGGCTCCCAGGGCCCCTGGCTGGGTTTTTCAGCCCCGCACACACGGAGGCTGATTCCTTGGGTGCCCAGAAAGTGTATGACAGACGTAGGTTCCCTAGCACTCTCCTCCCCAGCAGAGACATGTGCAGGTGTTTGGGGCCTGATCCTGCGTGTCTGGGTTCCTGCCCACAGCCCAACTCAGGGGAAGCAGCCCTGAGGCAAGACCTGCTGGAGGAGCCCTGCGCCCCGCCTGATAGGCGAGTGCACAGCCAGCAGGGAAGCGAGCCTCCTCGGGGGAAGAGGAGGCAGCCAGTCCCCGTCAAGTTGAAAGTCCCTGCTTGCACGGAAGCTAAGTGCGACTCCAGTACGGCAGAGTCTCTAGCTCTGTTCAGAGCCCGATCTGGCAGAGTTCCTGGCAGCAGGATGCTCTGCCATAGGCGAGCCTTGCGCAGACTTGCCTTGCTTTAAGGCTCCTCCCAGGAAGGAGCAGGCTGTGTGAGGCTCGGAACGCCACTGGCGCCTTCCTGGCTTCAGCTCTACCCTGCCTTGCCTTTGCACTTAGGTCCAAGCGTCCTTGAGGAGGGCTTAGGGGCTGGTGGGTTGCACACTGCCAAGGGCTCCAGCAGTGAAAGCTCTGTCAGAGGGAAGCGAAGGGCAACAGCAGGGCTCCTTCAGCGGTTCCTTGGCCGCCCAGACAAGCTCCGCACGGAGAGCACCAGGTTCCAAGGGCCCTGGCTGGGTTTTGCATCCCCACACTCCCAGAGGCTGACTCCGTGGGTGCCTAGAAAGTGTGTGAGAGACGTAGGTTCCCTAGCACTCTCCTCCCAGCAGAGACATGTGCAGGTGGTTGGGGCCTTATCCTGCGTGTCTGGGTTCCCGCCCACAGCCTCAACTCAGGGGAAGCAGCCCCTGAGGCAAGACCTGCTGGAGGAGCCCTGCGCGCCCGCCTGATAGGCGAGAGCACAGCCAGCAGTGTAGCGAGCCTCCTCGGGAGAAGAGGAGGCAGCCGAGCCCAGTCAAGAGGAAAGCCCTGCTTGCACGGAGCTAAGTGGGCCTCCAGTACGGCAGAGCTCTAGCTCTGCTCAGAGCCCGATCTGGCAGAGTTTCTGGCGCGAGGCTGCTCGGCCGGGGCTCGCCTTGCCCAGACTTGCCTTGCTTTTAGGCTCCCTCCCCAGGAAGGAGCTGTCTGAGCGAGCCTGGGAGACGCCACTGGTGCCTTCCTTGCCTCAGCTCCAATCCTGCCTTGCCTTTGCACATAGGTGCCAGGCGTCGTTGGGGAGGGCTTAGGGGTGGTGGGTTGCACACTGCCAAGGGCTTCAGCAGTGAGAGCTCTGTCAGAGGGAAGGGAAGGGCAACTGCAGGGCTCCTCCAGCGGTTTCTAGGCCGCCTAGAATCAGCGCCGCACCGGAGAGCACCAGGCTCCCAGGGCCCCTGGCTGGGGTTTTCAGCCCCGCACACACGGAGGCTGATTCCTTGGGTGCCCAGAAAGTGTATGACAGACGTAGGTTCCCTAGCACTCTCCTCCCCAGCAGAGACATGTGCAGGTGTTTGGGGCCTGATCCTGCGTGTCTGGGTTCCTGCCCACAGCCCAACTCAGGGGAAGCAGCCCCTGAGGCAAGACCTGCTGGAGGAGCCCTGCGCCCCCGCCTGATAGGCGAGTGCACAGCCAGCAGGGAAGCGAGCCTCCTCGGGGGAAGAGGAGGCAGCCCAGCCCCGTCAAGTTGAAAGCCCTGCTTGCACGGAGCTAAGTGCGCCTCCAGTACGGCAGAGCTCTAGCTCTGCTCAGAGCCCCGATCTGGCAGAGTTCCTGGCGCGAGGCTGCTCTGCCGGGGGCTAGCCTTGCCCAGACTTGCCTTGCTTTTAGGCTGCCTCTCCAGGAAGGAGCAGGCAGCAGGAGCCTGGGAGTCGCCACTGGCGCCTTTCTTGCCTCAGCTCCAATCCTGCCTTGCCTTTGCACTTAGGTCCCAGTCCTCCTTAAGGAGAGCTTAGGGGCTGGTGGGTTGCACACTGCCAAGGGCTCCAGCAGTGAGAATTCTGTCAGAGGGAAGGGAAGGGCAACTGCAGGGCTCCTCCAGCGGTTGCTTGGCCGCCCAGATTCAGCGCCACACGGAGAGCACCAGGCTCCCAGGGCCCCTGGCTGGGGTTTTCAGCCCCGCACACACGGAGGCTGATTCCTTGGGTGCCCAGAAAGTGTATGACAGACGTAGGTTCCCTAGCACTCTCCTCCCCAGCAGAGACATGTGCAGGTGTTTGGGGCCTGATCCTGCGTGTCTGGGTTCCTGCCCACAGCCCCAACTCAGGGGAAGCAGCCCCTGAGGCAAGACCTGCTGGAGGAGCCCTGCGCCCCCGCCTGATAGGCGAGTGCACAGCCAGCAGGGAAGCGAGCCTCCTCGGGGGAAGAGGAGGCAGCCAAGTCCCCGTCAAGCTGAAATCCCTGCTTGCACGGAGCTAAGTGCGACTCCAGTACGGCAGATCTCTAGCTCTGCTCAGAGGCCCCGATCTGGCAGAGTTCCTGGCGCGAAGATGCTCTGCCATAGGCGAGCCTTGCGCAGACTTGCCTTGCTTTAGGCTCCCTCCCCAGGAAGGAGCAGGCTGTGTGAGGCCTGGGAAACGCCACTGGCGCCTTCCTTGGCTTCAGCTCCAATCCCTGCCTTGCCTTTGCACTTAGGTCCCAAGCGTCCTTGAGGAGGGCTTAGGGGCTGGTGGGTTGCACACTGCCAAGGGCTCCAGCAGTGAGAAGCTCTGTCAGAGGGAAGCGAAGGGCAACAGCAGGGCTCCTTCAGCGGTTCCTTGGCCGCCCAGACAAAGCTCCGCACGGAGAGCACCAGGTTCCAAGGGCCCCTGGCTGGGGTTTTGCATCCCGCACACTCCAGAGGCTGACTCCGTGGGTGCCTAGAAAGTGTGTGAGAGACGTAGGTTCCCTAGCACTCTCCTCCCCAGCAGAGACATGTGCAGGTGGTTGGGGCCTGATCCTGCGTGTCTGGGTTCCTGCCCACAGCCCCAACTCAGGGGAAGCAGCCCCTGAGGCAAGACCTGCTGGAGGAGCCCTGCGCGCCCGCCTGATAGGCGAGAGCACAGCCAGCAGTGGTAGCGAGCCTCCTCGGGAGAAGAGGAGGCAGCCGAGCCCAGTCAAGAGGAAAGCCCTGCTTGCACGGAGCTAAGTGCGCCTCCAGTACGGCAGAGCTCTAGCTCTGCTCAGAGCCCCGATCTGGCAGAGTTTCCTGGCGCGAGGCTGCTCTGCCGGGGCTAGCCTTGCCCAGACTTGCCTTGCTTTTAGGCTCCCTCCCCAGGAAGGAGCAGGTCTGAGCGAGCCTGGGAGACGCCACTGGCGCCTTCCTTGCCTCAGCTCCAATCCTGCCTTGCCTTTGCACTTAGGTCCCAGCGTCCTTGAGGAGGGCTTAGGGGCTGGTGGGTTGCACACTGCCAAGGGCTCCAGCAGTGAGAAGCTCTGTCAGAGGGAAGGGAAGGGCAACTGCAGGGCTCCTCCAGCGGTTCTTGGCCGCCTAGAATCAGCGCCGCACGGAGAGCACCAGGCTCCCAGGGCCCCTGGCTGGGGTTTTCAGCCCCGCACACACGGAGGCTGATTCCTTGGGTGCCCAGAAAGTGTATGACAGACGTAGGTTCCCTAGCACTCTCCTCCCCAGCAGAGACATGTGCAGGTGGTTGGGGCCTGATCCTGCGTGTCTGGGTTCCTGCCCACAGCCCCAACTCAGGGGAAGCAGCCCCTGAGGCAAGACCTGCTGGAGGAGCCCTGCGCCCCGCCTGATAGGCGAGTGCACAGCCAGCAGGGAAGCGAGCCTCCTCGGGGGAAGAGGAGGCAGCCGAGCCCAGTCAAGAGGAAAGCCCTGCTTGCACGGAGCTAAGTGCGCCTCCAGTACGGCAGAGCTCTAGCTCTGCTCAGAGCCCCGATCTGGCAGAGTTCCTGGCGCGAGGCTGCTCTGCCGGGGGCTAGCCTTGCCCAGACTTGCCTTGCTTTTAGGCTCCCTCCCAGGAAGGAGCAGGCTGAGGAGCCTGGGAGACGCCACTGGCGCCTTTCCTTGCCTCAGCTCCAATCCTGCCTTGCCTTTGCACTTAGGTCCCAGCGTCCTTGAGGAGGGCTTAGGGGCTGGTGGGTTGCACACTGCCAAGGGCTCCAGCAGTGAGAAGCTCTGTCAGAGGGAAGGGAAGGGCAACTGCAGGGCTCCTCCAGCGGTTTCTTGGCCGCCCAGAATCAGCGCCGCACCGGAGAGCACCAGGCTCCCAGGGCCCCTGGCTGGGGTTTTCAGCCCCGCACACACGGAGGCTGATTCCTTGGGTGCCCAGAAAGTGTATGACAGACGTAGGTTCCCTAGCACTCTCCTCCCCAGCAGAGACATGTGCAGGTGTTTGGGGCCTGATCCTGCGTGTCTGGGTTCCTGCCCACAGCCCCAACTCAGGGGAAGCAGCCCCTGAGGCAAGACCTGCTGGAGGAGCCCTGCGCCCCCGCCTGATAGGCGAGTGCACAGCCAGCAGGGAAGCGAGCCTCCTCGGGGGAAGAGGAGGCAGCCAGCCCCGTCAAGTGAAAGCCCTGCTTGCACGGAGCTAAGTGCGCCTCCAGTACGGCAGAGCTCTAGCTCTGCTCAGAGCCCCGATCTGGCAGAGTTCCTGGCGCGAGGCTGCTCTGCCGGGGCTAGCCTTGCCCAGACTTGCCTTGCTTTTAGGCTCCCTCCCAGGAAGGAGCAGGCTGCAGGAGCCTGGGAGACGCCACTGGCGCCTTCCTTGCCTCAGCTCCAATCCTGCCTTGCCTTTGCACTTAGGTCCCAGCGTCCTTGAGGAGGGCTTAGGGGCTGGTGGGTTGCACACTGCCAAGGGCTCCAGCAGTGAGAAGCTCTGTCAGAGGGAAGGGAAGGGCAACTGCAGGGCTCCTCCAGCGGTTCCTTGGCCGCCCAGATCAGCGCCGCACGGAGAGCACCAGGCTCCCAGGGCCCCTGGCTGGGGTTTTCAGCCCCGCACACACGGAGGCTGATTCCTTGGGTGCCCAGAAAGTGTATGACAGACGTAGGTTCCCTAGCACTCTCCTCCCCAGCAGAGACATGTGCAGGTGGTTTGGGGCCTGATCCTGCGTGTCTGGGTTCCTGCCCACAGCCCCAACTCAGGGGAAGCAGCCCCTGAGGCAAGACCTGCTGGAGGAGCCCTGCGCCCCCGCCTGATAGGCGAGTGCACAGCCAGCAGGGAAGCGAGCCTCCTCGGGGGAAGAGGAGGCAGCCAGTCCCCGTCAAGCTGAAAGCCCTGCTTGCACGGAAGCTAAGTGCGACCTCCAGTACGGCAGATGCTCTAGCTCTGCTCAGAGGCCCCGATCTGGCAGAGTTCCTGGCGCGAGATGCTCTGCCATAGGGCTAGCCTTGCGCCAGACTTGCCTTGCTTTTAGGCTCCCTCCCCAGGAAGGAGCAGGCTGTAGTGAGGCCTGGGAGACGCCACTGGCGCCTTCCTGGCTTCAGCTCCTATCCCTGCCTTGCCTTTGCACTTAGGTCCCAAGCGTCCTTGAGGAGGGCTTAGGGGCTGGTGGGTTGCACACTGCCAAGGGCTCCAGCAGTGAGAAGCTCTGTCAGAGGGAAGCGAAGGGCAACTGCAGGGCTCCTCCAGCGGTTCCTTGGCCGCCCAGATCAAGCGCCGCACGGAGAGCACCAGGTTCCAAGGGCCCCTGGCTGGGTTTTGCAGCCCCGCACACCACGGAGGCTGACTTCCGTGGGTGCCTAGAAAGTGTATGACAGACGTAGGTTCCCTAGCACTCTCCTCCCCAGCAGAGACATGTGCAGGTGGTTGGGGCCTTATCCTGCGTGTCTGGGTTCCTGCCCACAGCCCCAACTCAGGGGAAGCAGCCCCTGAGGCAAGACCTGCTGGAGGAGCCCTGCGCCCCCGCCTGATAGGCGAGAGCACAGCCAGCAGTGGAAGCGAGCCTCCTCGGGAGAAGAGGAGGCAGCCGAGCCCCAGTCAAGAGGAAAGCCCTGCTTGCACGGAGCTAAGTGCGCCTCCAGTACGGCAGAGCTCTAGCTCTGCTCAGAGCCCCGATCTGGCAGAGTTTCTGGCGCGAGGCTGCTCGGCCGGGGCTCGCCTTGCCCAGACTTGCCTTGCTTTTAGGCTCCCTCCCCAGGAAGGAGCTGTCTGAGCGAGCCTGGGAGACGCCACTGGTGCCTTCCTTGCCTCAGCTCCAATCCTGCCTTGCCTTTGCACATAGGTGCCAGGCGTCGTTGAGGAGGGCTTAGGGGCTGGTGGGTTGCACACTGCCAAGGGCTTCCAGCAGTGAGAGCTCTGTCAGAGGGAAGGGAAGGGCAACTGCAGGGCTCCTCCAGCGGTTTCTTAGGCCGCCTAGAATCAGCGCCGCACCGGAGAGCACCAGGCTCCCAGGGCCCCTGGCTGGGGTTTTCAGCCCCGCACACACGGAGGCTGATTCCTTGGGTGCCCAGAAAGTGTATGACAGACGTAGGTTCCCTAGCACTCTCCTCCCCAGCAGAGACATGTGCAGGTGGTTGGGGCCTGATCCTGCGTGTCTGGGTTCCTGCCCACAGCCCCAACTCAGGGGAAGCAGCCCCTGAGGCAAGACCTGCTGGAGGAGCCCTGCGCCCCCGCCTGATAGGCGAGTGCACAGCCAGCAGGGAAGCGAGCCTCCTCGGGGGAAGAGGAGGCAGCCCAGCCCCGTCAAGTTGAAAGCCCTGCTTGCACGGAGCTAAGTGCGCCTCCAGTACGGCAGAGCTCTAGCTCTGCTCAGAGCCCCGATCTGGCAGAGTTCCTGGCGCGAGGCTGCTCTGCCGGGGGCTAGCCTTGCCCAGACTTGCCTTGCTTTTAGGCTGCCTCTCCAGGAAGGAGCAGGCAGCAGGAGCCTGGGAGTCGCCACTGGCGCCTTTCTTGCCTCAGCTCCAATCCTGCCTTGCCTTTGCACTTAGGTCCCAGTCCTCCTTAAGGAGAGCTTAGGGGCTGGTGGGTTGCACACTGCCAAGGGCTCCAGCAGTGAGAATTCTGTCAGAGGGAAGGGAAGGGCAACTGCAGGGCTCCTCCAGCGGTTGCTTGGCCGCCCAGATTCAGCGCCACACGGAGAGCACCAGGCTCCCAGGTCCCCTGGCTGGGGTTTTCAGCCCCGCACACACGGAGGCTGATTCCTTGGGTGCCCAGAAAGTGTATGACAGACGTAGGTTCCCTAGCACTCTCCTCCCCAGCAGAGACATGTGCAGGTGTTTGGGGCCTGATCCTGCGTGTCTGGGTTCCTGCCCACAGCCCCAACTCAGGGGAAGCAGCCCCTGAGGCAAGACCTGCTGGAGGAGCCCTGCGCCCCCGCCTGATAGGCGAGTGCACAGCCAGCAGGGAAGCGAGCCTCCTCGGGGGAAGAGGAGGCAGCAAGTCCCCGTCAAGCTGAAATCCCTGCTTACACGAAGCTAAGTGCGACTCCAGTACGGCAGATCTCTAGCTCTGTTCAGAGGCCCGATCTGGCAGAGTTCCTGGCACCAAGATGCTCTGCCATAGGCGAGCCTTGCGCAGACTTGCCTTGCTTTAAGGCTCCCTCCCCAGGAAGGAGCAGGCTGTGTGAGGCTCGGAAACGCCACTGGCGCCTTCCTGGCTTCAGCTCTACCCCTGCCTTGCCTTTGCACTTAGGTCCCAAGCGTCCTTGAGGAGGGCTTAGGGGCTGGTGGGTTGCACACTGCCAAGGGCTCCAGCAGTGAAAGCTCTGTCAGAGGGAAGCGAAGGGCAACAGCAGGGCTCCTTCAGCGGTTCCTTGGCCGCCCAGACAAAGCTCCGCACGGAGAGCACCAGGTTCCAAGGGCCCCTGGCTGGGTTTTGCATCCCCACACTCCCAGAGGCTGACTCCGTGGGTGCCTAGAAAGTGTGTGAGAGACGTAGGTTCCCTAGCACTCTCCTCCCCAGCAGAGACATGTGCAGGTGGTTGGGGCCTTATCCTGCGTGTCTGGGTTCCCGCCCACAGCCTCAACTCAGGGGAAGCAGCCCCTGAGGCAAGACCTGCTGGAGGAGCCCTGCGCGCCCGCCTGATAGGCGAGAGCACAGCCAGCAGTGTAGCGAGCCTCCTCGGGAGAAGAGGAGGCAGCCGAGCCCAGTCAAGAGGAAAGCCCTGCTTGCACGGAGCTAAGTGGGCCTCCAGTACGGCAGAGCTCTAGCTCTGCTCAGAGCCCCGATCTGGCAGAGTTTCTGGCGCGAGGCTGCTCGGCCGGGGGCTCGCCTTGCCCAGACTTGCCTTGCTTTTAGGCTCCCTCCCCAGGAAGGAGCTGTCTGAGCGAGCCTGGGAGACGCCACTGGTGCCTTCCTTGCCTCAGCTCCAATCCTGCCTTGCCTTTGCACATAGGTGCCAGGCGTCGTTGGGGAGGGCTTAGGGGGTGGTGGGTTGCACACTGCCAAGGGCTTCAGCAGTGAGAGCTCTGTCAGAGGGAAGGGAAGGGCAACTGCAGGGCTCCTCCAGCGGTTTCTAGGCCGCCTAGAATCAGCGCCGCACCGAGAGCACCAGGCTCCCAGGGCCCCTGGCTGGGGTTTTCAGCCCCGCACACACGGAGGCTGATTCCTTGGGTGCCCAGAAAGTGTATGACAGACGTAGGTTCCCTAGCACTCTCCTCCCCAGCAGAGACATGTGCAGGTGTTTGGGGCCTGATCCTGCGTGTCTGGGTTCCTGCCCACAGCCCCAACTCAGGGGAAGCAGCCCCTGAGGCAAGACCTGCTGGAGGAGCCCTGCGCCCCCGCCTGATAGGCGAGTGCACAGCCAGCAGGGAAGCGAGCCTCCTCGGGGGAAGAGGAGGCAGCCCAGCCCCGTCAAGTTGAAAGCCCTGCTTGCACGGAGCTAAGTGCGCCTCCAGTACGGCAGAGCTCTAGCTCTGCTCAGAGCCCCGATCTGGCAGAGTTCCTGGCGCGAGGCTGCTCTGCCGGGGGCTAGCCTTGCCCAGACTTGCCTTGCTTTTAGGCTGCCTCTCCAGGAAGGAGCAGGCAGCAGGAGCCTGGGAGTCGCCACTGGCGCCTTTCTTGCCTCAGCTCCAATCCTGCCTTGCCTTTGCACTTAGGTCCCAGTCCTCCTTAAGGAGAGCTTAGGGGCTGGTGGGTTGCACACTGCCAAGGGCTCCAGCAGTGAGAATTCTGTCAGAGGGAAGGGAAGGGCAACTGCAGGGCTCCTCCAGCGGTTGCTTGGCCGCCCAGATTCAGCGCCACACGGAGAGCACCAGGCTCCCAGGCCCCTGGCTGGGGTTTTCAGCCCCGCACACACGGAGGCTGATTCCTTGGGTGCCCAGAAAGTGTATGACAGACGTAGGTTCCCTAGCACTCTCCTCCCCAGCAGAGACATGTGCAGGTGTTTGGGGCCTGATCCTGCGTGTCTGGGTTCCTGCCCACAGCCCCAACTCAGGGGAAGCAGCCCCTGAGGCAAGACCTGCTGGAGGAGCCCTGCGCCCCCGCCTGATAGGCGAGTGCACAGCCAGCAGGGAAGCGAGCCTCCTCGGGGGAAGAGGAGGCAGCAAGTCCCCGTCAAGCTGAAATCCCTGCTTACACGAAGCTAAGTGCGACTCCAGTACGGCAGATCTCTAGCTCTGTTCAGAGGCCCGATCTGGCAGAGTTCCTGGCACCAAGATGCTCTGCCATAGGCGAGCCTTGCGCAGACTTGCCTTGCTTTAAGGCTCCCTCCCCAGGAAGGAGCAGGCTGTGTGAGGCTCGGAAACGCCACTGGCGCCTTCCTGGCTTCAGCTCTACCCCTGCCTTGCCTTTGCACTTAGGTCCCAAGCGTCCTTGAGGAGGGCTTAGGGGCTGGTGGGTTGCACACTGCCAAGGGCTCCAGCAGTGAAAGCTCTGTCAGAGGGAAGCGAAGGGCAACAGCAGGGCTCCTTCAGCGGTTGCTTGGCCGCCCAGACAAAGCTCCGCACGGAGAGCACCAGGTTCCAAGGGCCCCTGGCTGGGTTTTGCATCCCCACACTCCCAGAGGCTGACTCCGTGGTGTGCCTAGAAAGTGTGTGAGAGACGTATGTTCCCTAGCACTCTCCTCCCCAGCAGAGACATGTGTTTGGGAGGGCTTAGGGATCGCTGAGTTCCACACTTCCAAGGGCTCCAGCACTGAGAGCTCTGTCGACGGGAAGGGAAGGGCAACTGCAGAGCTCCTTCAGCTGTTGCTTGGCTGTCCAGACTCAGCGCCACATTGAGAGCACCATGCACCCAGGGCCCCTGGGTGGTGTCTGCAGCCAGCAGGCTGGCGACTCACTTGTGGTCTCCCATCATTTGCCTGAAATACATAGGTTCCCTAATGCTCTTCTCCCCAGCAGAGCTGTGTGCAGGTTGTTGGGGCCTGCCCCTGCGTGTCTGGGTTCCCGCCCACAACCCCAGCTCAGGGGAAGTAACCCCTGAGCCAAGACCTGCAGGAGGCGAGGTATGGCTCCGCCTGGAAGCCGAGTGCACAGGACAAGTGGAAGGGAGCCTCCTCCGGGGAAGAGGAGGCAGCCCAGTCGCCTGCTGCTGCAAGCCTTGCTGGGGTGGAGCCGAGTGCGCCTCCAGTATCGGCAGAGCTCCAGCTCCGCTGAGAGCCCTGATCTGGCAGAGTTCCTTGCGCGAGGCTGCTCTGCCTGGGGCGAGCCTTGCCCAGACTTGCCTGGCTTCTAGACTTCCTGCCCAGGAAGGAGCAGTCTGCACGAGGTTGGGAGACGCCACTGGCACCTTCCTGGCCTCAGCTCTGCTCCTGCCTTGCCTTTGCACCTAGGCCCCAGGCGTTCTTGTGGTGGCTTAGGGGCCGGTGGCTTCCACACTGCCAAGGGCTCCAACAGTGAGAGCTCTGTTCGAGGGAAATGAAGGGTATATTTGGAATGCAATCGTTTATCAGATGTGAGACCCACACCTTCACCCTGAACCCTCACCCCGAGCCCTTACCCTCGCCCTCACCCACACCCTCACCCTGAACCCTTACCCTCACCCTCACCTTGAAGCCTTACCCTCACCCTCACCCCTAACCCTAACCCTCACGCCTCACCCCTCACCCTAACAAGTTGGGGGGCTGTTCTGCACACTGTAACCTTAACCCTTCCCTCACCCGACACCCTATCCACATCCTAACCCTAACCCACTTCATAGTCACGCCCTCAACCCTATACTTACCCTTGAAGTACGTACCTGCATCATCTTCGTTTTGGACACTTCCCATGCATAACAAAAGACAAGGTTGGAATGTTTCAAACATCGATCCAAGACCCATTATCCACATAAAAGGGATATAAATACTCTGATCACATCATTTAAATCTCTTGCATCACCAAAATACCTCTCCACCACGTATCCAATCGCCATTGATGGATCACATCTATCTCATACATTTTATAACTTAGCAATCAGATACGCACCCGTAATCTGGGTAATTATATACACAGGATATATTGATACCATAAATATTTCAACAAATTCCACTTTCTACGATGAGTTCAATCTTCACAAAAGTAGGATGAACGGCACCTGTTTCCACTAGGATCCATAGCATTGCACAAAGTGACAGTGAGCGTGAAAATCTTAATGATGACCACCGGAAAGAAGGTCAGCACGGCTGATATCACAGATTTTTCAGTGTTCCAATACGACTTCTACCCAAATCCATAAAGAAAGACATATGCATAGGAAACTACAAATTGAAAGCAAGTCTATTGAGATAAATATTGGACATCAATTGTATGAATCTTTAAGGCATCACTGCAGACATTCTTCAGACATTCTTCAAATTCATAGAATGACAACAAAGTATGGCTACGTACAATCCATTCGGTTTTATAAACCACTCATGAATAACCTCACAAGCCATTGAAAACCAGATGACACTTTCAAATAGCTTTGATCTACAAACAAGGCTGTAAGACAGAAAGTTAAAATCGAAATACATGAACTAAATCCTCAATAGATATGAAAACATCCCTTGGTAGTGAAGTCGATTCACATTAGTTATTAGGGCTTTCATGCACAGATCCACGGGGCATATACAGAACCATTCCTCCAACAAAACTGAAGAATGACTTTAAAATCGCAAACAAAACATGAGTATATGTGTTCACACACTTCATGGAGCAAGGGTTTCTTCGATCTGAAAACTGGCGTCGATGAAGGACTGTGTGAAGAAGACTTCAAAGTCTATTTGGCAAACACAGCCTACGTTGGCTATATTTAGTCCTCAGATGAATGGAATGTCATGAGTACTGGGCGTTTCAAAGAAGCAGCCTGTGAAGCTCTGGACGCTTATTGGGATGCGTGGTATACCACATTCACACGTTTCAGTAGCATTGGTGCAAAAACGATACACTTCTCAGGGGAAGCTTCTACATGGACTCTTGGGATCAGAGCTCTAACTCATACACACATACTTTTCCTTTGAAAATGATCCTGCATGATAAGCAAACAAAACACTGGATGAACACCTAGACGGTGAGCTCTGTACTAAATGATTTGAAAGCCAGTAGATGGAATGAGCTGATGAGGAAGACTACAAACGAGTCATCTTCTTCAACTTGGTCAAACTGCTCATAGTCATACAAGTGAATGAAAAGTGGAGCCTGTTGTCATTCAATCTGTTGAAAAGAAAGAGAATAATACAACAAATTAGCAAATCTTATTTTCTTCATAAACATTATATTATTTCTGCACAGCTTTCTTACTGGCATGAATAGAATATCTGCAATAATCACTTGTCACAGTGAAATGGATTCACATTCGATATCGATTCACATCTAGAATTGATGCCATAGCTGTTTGATACTATTGCTTGAGTGAATGCAACTTATGTGACTTCACAAACTACAAACACGACTAACATAATAGGTATTAAAAAACCTTGAGTGACATGAGCGTGAAGACTTAGTAGAGTTGCTCTCAAGAATCATGATACTATTCTTCACTCCAGCCATAGGACTGGAATCTGTACATTAACACCCCTGCAAAAGAAACGGGAAGGATAGAATAATAATAAAGGAACTTCATAACTATATTCCTACTGTCAACATTCAACACTATGTTTTCTTTTCAACTGACTTTCATATTTGGTCTACTGTAACCTCTTCTGTGTTCATTTTATGCTAAACTTATTGCCAACAGTAAAATTACCATATGAGCTCTAATGAATTTTTTTACTTGCAAAGCTAGTGATAGAACCAAAGGCCAATATCTACATCAAACAGGAGGAATGGAATGGAAACTGTAAACAATTTGATGGAATAGCATTTCCGTGCTCCTATTCAGTCAAACGGACATTCCAAAGGATGTGATTTTTCTGAAAGTTTATTTCGGAAACTTGGAAGTGGATGACTGCAAACAATAAAACGAATAATATATTGATACATAATACGAATAATATACAGTGGGTCATTCTTTTTTCTATTCTGCCACAGCTAACTGACTGGAAGTCAGTTGTCGTAACTACTACTAACAGAAGACCCTCACCGATGAGTGAAGATATATAGGAAAATCCATAATAGATCTAAAAACCGTCAAAGATAAAATGGTCATGAAAAAATACAGTGACAGTTTAGTTGGTATAAGAAACAGGATGATTATGAAAGCAAAGCCAACAATCATGGATAGGCCATGGAAGCCCGTGGCTGTCACGAGTGTTGACTTGTATCCTTCATCTGAGGTTGTTAAAAGTGCGTGGTAAAATCCAGAGGTTTGCAGCAGTGGTAACCTCCTGAGCAGACTGAAATCCAAAGGGTTTCCAGAATATCCTGACGATTTCCATCTACTAGGCTGTGGTGAGCTCAAGCAATACATACTCCAGAGGACAGAAGACAGACGTCTACTGCACTTAGGGAGAAAGGGAATGTTGCTGCTCAGCCTAGTACAAGTGTAGAAGCAACACCTCGGTGATTCGATCTTTAAAGACTCCATACATATGAGAAAGACTGGTATGAATAATCCTTCAGAAGCGCCTTCTCAGACCTCCTCCCATCATAAGCACAAGCATAATGAAAACACTGAGTTTTCATGGGCTCACGCAAAATTAGACTCACTTATGACTTTGCTTTGAGAAGAGTTGAACTACTCATTGTTTAAGAGAAATGACCCTTTCTTCTCTGAAGACTTGTGAATCATTCATAGGGTGTGGTGAATAAACTACTTAAGGATCTAATCCATAAAAATGCGATAGGCTAAGCACAGAGATGTTTTTCTCCCTTTCTCAAAGGATGGAACATTTTGTATTTGCACTGACTTTATGTCTTGACTTCATGTACAATTAGATATTGATTTTTTTAGTTGACATACAATAGGACTAAAAATATTGATATAATACTGATAACTCATGTTGGTATGTGTGGTTGTCACATAGGATTCACAGGAGATTTAGATTCACAGTTGTCAACGTAAAGGATGAATGCTATTTAGCTTCTTCGTGACTCTAGACCACGAATGAAGAGTTTTCCTCAACATATTTCACTGAGGGAAATACAAGGATGATAGGCATAATACTATGCTTCGACTCACGGATATCGAAGCATTGTTCACAATACAGATCTGATTTTCGAAATCAGGGTTCTTTCAGTGTCCTTGAACAGCATTTGTTTTTCTGGATACAGAAGAAAAAACTCATGAGTATCAAACTGGTTCCCAGAAAACATGTGTATGAATTGTTATCTTCCTGAACCAGGGATCAAACCCACATCACTTCCACCTCCTGCACTGGTAGGCAGAGTATTTCTTGATCAACTGCGCCACCTGGGAATCGACATACATTTCAAGGACCACTGCCATCAGCTTCTACTGTTCATGACCAAACTAGGAGAAACAACATTGGAAGAAGGACTCATAAGGGTACTCATAGGAAGTACTCATAAGTCAAGGAACCGTTCTACTGGGTCCTCTCGTTATTACTGGGACAAGTCAGTTCCTCCGATGATGATGGGTATAACTGAAAAATTATTACAAATGCATGGGATGCGATGTCTACATGATAAATGTGTTCCTCTTATACTATTGCTTCAGGGATGTCTACTTCCGCATGAACGACTGCACTACAAGGGATGCCTGCTATTCCAGCTCAAGCAACAGATAGTCAAGTGCAGATCATTGTCCTTTGTTGAAAATAATCAGCAGTTTGTCAACATAGGGAACATGCCGGAGGAACCCTTGGGATGGAACTCTAAAAACAGGTTGGGCCCTCTTTTTGCCAGGCCCTGCGATAAAATACAAATCAGAAAAAGAAAAATAGCATCGGTTTTGTCAGGACTTCCTCATCTTTTCTTTCTCGGTAGCAGGAAGCAGACATTGAGGCCAGAGGACTGCAGGATTTCATTGTGAACTAACGTTGGGTGGGGTGGAGGCTCATCACTCTAGTAAGAATGTGGCTCACTAAAACGGAATTTCATTCACTTCATGGACATAGAGTTCTAGAATCCTTCATTAAGGAATTCAATAAGCTATATTTCCTTACACCTTCACAATCTCTTGGTTTACAAGAATGTCAATTGCTAGTCCAGCACTTATACAATGAGTGTTACAGGTAGTATGAGTGTATAAATGATGACGAGCAATGACAGGAAGTTTATTTATTCTCTGTTTGAATTCTTGAGTTTTTATATAATTTTTTATAATATCCTTACAGATGTAAATATTTTAGTGACATGTATAAATACACGTTGAGTAGTGCTATGATAACTCATAGTGTTGCCACAATAAATATCATGGTTATTATGTGCTTTTCATATATTCCTTTGGAGATTCTCTTGCATTACTACATCATCATAAGATATTTAATAGTTTCCTAAACTGTACAGTAGGTCCTTGTGGCTTCTTTTATATATGGTAATGTATTTGTTAATAATTCAAACAAAAACTGGTACACAAATATTCATAGTGACATTCACGATAGCTCAAAGGTAGAACTCATTCAAGTGTCCGTTGGTGGGAGACTGAATATGCAACGCAAGGTATATTCAGAAGCTTGAACGGTATTCCACCATACAAAAAAGTACATTAAATGGTGCTGCCACTCTGCAAGACATTACACAAATGACTCCAAAACGAACACGTGGAAGAAATACATAGTTCGATTCCAATTCATGCTATGTACCCAAAAGGATTGGGAAAGGGGGCTGAAAAAAATGGATACTCCTTCCGTCATACTCACAACAGCATGATTCACACTGGCAAACAAACAGAAGCAATCGAAGTGTCCATGGCAGCCAATTCCATAAACAAACTGTGGTATACACACAATGGAATCTGATTCGGCCCTTCAAAGTCAGTAATTCTGACAATGCGACAATGTGGACAAACCTTATGGTCATTAGATTAAGTGAAATAAACCAGACCAAAAAAAGACAAACGTTCTGTGATTCCGCTCATATGAGATATCCAAACAAGTCAAATCTGTCAGAAATAGCAGAAAGTGATTCCGACCGATCGAAAAGAGTTCATGTTTCATGGACCTCAGTTTCCCTTGGAAAAACTGACTTCCCATCATATCTCCAAAACCAATTAGACAAATAACTGGAAGCTATATCCAGTCAAATGAATGTAGACATAATGTTACAGTGTACACCAAACTCACTCAAACTTCTCAACAGACAAAAGGCAAAACTGTATCTGTGGCACCTCAGCTTAGCTTAAAACTGTATCTACGGTACCTCACTTCTGCTTATAAAATTTAACAACAACAACAACACACTAAAGGCTATCCAAAAAAGGATAGAAAACACATATAACATCAACTTTAAAAAATTAGAAATTGAAACGGTGAAAAACCTTATTCACAAAACTTAAACACAAGCCACAGGAAACTATATTTATAAAATAGATATCTGATAAAGGATTGTTCTCCAAATATACCAAAAAATCTAGAACAATCTCATAAAATATGTATACACCTAAACACCTGGCCTACAAAATATAAAGATAGTAAATAAGCCTATCAAAAAGACTCAAAACCACATAGCATTAGGAAATGACAAACTAAAATAACAGTGAGGTAGCACTGCACACCTATTAGATCCAGTCAACTCAAGAAAAGGGGGTAGGGCACAGCTTCTCCGGTGGCTCAGTGGTAAAGAATCTGCCTGACAATGCAAGACACTCTAGTTCGATCCCTTACCCCAGAAGATCCCACAAGCCACAGAGAAACATAGCTGGATTTTTCCACAGCTAAACAAGGCTCACCTGTGACCTGAATCCTTCATGTCCAGCACTTACTAAACAGCTTTGAAAACATGTCCAGACAAAAAAGGATCGCATGATTATATACAACAGCTCGACTTGGAATCACTACAAACTTTCAAATATCAGGATGTCTTCAGTAGATGACAGTGTAAACAAATGGGGATACATGCAAAGTGAAGGGGAGCAAATGCTACCACAAAATATACCACCTCAGCATGAGGATTAGTTGGACCCAATTAACTTTTATTTTTTTAGAGGACACATGATCATCTCTGAAACCCAAGTTCAAGACAGCTCTTCTGTGAGTCACATTTACCAGAGAAATCTCATTTCAAAGGAATCCTCTCTATATGCCAGATAGAAGGATGAGACACAGTCTTTTGAAACTCTTTTTTCTTTTCTATCGATAGGGAAAGCTAAGCCGTAAATCTGCACAGCCACCATACCCTTCCTTTCCTTTGGTTGTATTTTTTTAAATATTTGTTTCTGTTTTCATTTGGCTGCGCCAGGTCAACCTTCATTGAGGCAAGCCAGATATTTAGCTACAGCATGCAAATTCTCTGTTGTGGCATGGGAGATCTAGTTCTTGGATCAGGAAATGAACCTGGGCCTCCTTCTTTGGGAGTGTCCAGTCTCAGCCACTGGACCACCAGGAAGTGCCTGTTTTGTTTTCAGATGAAGATGGAATCTAAGGTGATATCTTGGGCCATTTCAGTCCACTGACTCAGTTTCCTGAGTTTGTCCAAAGCACGCACAAGGTGCACATTATTAAACTGGTTTGCAAAACAAGAAAAGGTTGTCTGCTACAACACTGTATGCTTACAAATATCTAAATGGTAAATGGCATAGTATTGATTTTTCATTACTATGGGGGGAGAAAGAATGCAGGATTCATACATGTTACAACACGAATAAATATTCAAACCATCTTCAGTGAAAAAAAAATCCACATAGAAAAGGCCACCCAGAACCCTTATTCACCATGTCTGCTTTCAATCCATCAAGTTTGTCCAAATAACTGAAAATCTCAGTAACACTCTAAATAAAGAAAAAAGGATGAAGATGGAAACAAAAGATATATTCATACACTTGAACATTGCAAAGTGGAAGTGGGGCGGTGGATTACATTATAACGTAGATACCATATGATTTCCTGATTTTGGAGATTATGTGCTGGTTCTGCAGAAGGTACCCATTTGGCATAAAACACATAGAGTCTTTTAGATGATGTGGCAAATGCTAGCACTTGTTCCCATTGCTAGGCATTTTCTGTGACATTTTTAAATGACTGGAAAGTATACTAGGTTTCAAACAACCATGTCAATACCACAAAGAAATTTAGAGTAGACAGGCAGGAAGCTTTCTGATACAGGCCAAGACTTACCCAGACGAAGTTCAAGGGAAGCTGCGATGCTCACTGCCCTTGAAGGAGTCCACGTGGAATGAAGAAGTACTGTGGGAAGTCTCTTAGTAACCACCATGTCTTTGGGTCCTCTGGATGACCTACTGCAGGAGAAACAGATGTTACAGAATAAAACGTTCCACATCACTTCACAAAAATGTTGTTAGACTACTTTCAGTAAAGCTGAATCATTTGGGATCAATTTACAATCATATAATAGACTACCATTTACAGTCCAAAAATCACTTGCATTTCTAGACACTCATAACAATCAGAAAAAAAAATTAAGAAACTCCCACTTAAAGAAAACATCTAGCAACAAACTTAATCAAGAACATAAAAGACCAGTAGTCAGAAAACTAGAAAGCACTGATAAAGAAACCAAAGAAAACACAAATACACAGAAAACTATTCCACGCTCATGCACTGGAACAATGAGGAATTAAAAGGTCCATTCCAACCAAAGTCATCAACAAATACACGGACTGCAATCACAAAATAACATTCAATGGCATTTTTCACAGAAATAGAAATATTCCTCATATTAGACTGCTACTGTTGACCAGGACCTTAAACGGCCAAAAAGACTCTGAGAAAGAGGAACACAGCTGGAGGCATCTTCCTATCCCTCTTCAAACTACATCACGGAGCTGTAGTGACCACCACAGTGAGGAACTGGCAGGAACACAGACACATGGACTCCAGGAGAGAATAGAGAGCCCAGAAACGAACCCACATGTACATGGTCAGTTCCTGAAAATCAAACCAGGAACGAGCGAAGAGGAAAGGACAGTCTTCTCAAGAAACAGTGACAGGAAAACGGCCACCTACACGGAAGAACATCAGTGTTCATCCTCTACATCATCTAACGCAAATCGAACTGAAAACCCACCGCTTTGCACACGGAGCTCTTTCCCCCTGAGTCCTCCGAGATGGACCTCCAGTCAGCCCTCAGCTGGACACAGGAAACGTCTACTCCGTCCTCATTTTTCGCTCTTGCAGCGCCTCCCTGCTGGTGGGCACTGAGGCAACCCTGCTCCTCTCAGCCTGGATGCAGCCCTGTTATCCAGAAGCCTGAGCCCTGATGGTCCTGAGGAGACAAAGCTCCCGCCAGCTGCTCACGGGGCAGAGCCTAAAGGCAAAGCGTCCTGCGCCCGCGGGTCAGAGGGGCTTTGGCGCCCCCCTGCGG
>NW_017189977.1:0-19619 GCF_001704415.2 Capra hircus
GAAGGGAAGTCCATAGGCAGACTTGAAACGTGCCTTCCTAAGTCTTCTCTTGACATACATACAGTTATGGTTTTCACTTGGATGCCTTTGCAAAAGTGCTACCTCTTCAAGATATATAGAGAAGGCTTTCCAAAACTGAATCAAAATTCATTAGGTAAATAAATGTTGTTATTAGCAGTAAGCTGATGCCAGACTGGAACATGGTTTTCTCTGTCTGTTAAGAGGACAATGTTTTCTTGGAGTGCTGCTTTTGATAACAGACTGTGTGAACTCTTTGGGTCTAAGTGATTTGTAACTGCTTTTGAGATCTCTCATTACTTTTGTTGAGAAAATAAGGAGTATTTCACAATCTCTGAAGATTATGGCACATGTAGATAAAGTTCATTCTGCTTCTACAAAAATTAACCTTTATTGTCGGACTTTGGATACCCTGATATCGTTGTGGCATAGTGACTGAAAGTGAAAGTGTTAGTCCAGTCTTTTCTGACTCTTTGCGACCCTATGACTGTAGCCCACCAGGCTCCTCTGGCCATGGAATTCTGCAGGCAAGAATACTGGAGTGGGTGGCTATTTCTTTCTCCAGGGATCTTCCAGACCCAGGGATCGAACATGAGTCTCCTGCATTGCAGCCAGGTTCTTTACCACCTGAGCCACTGGGAAGAGCGTGTCAACAGTCTACTCCTAACTGAGGGAATTTGAGATGGGTAAACAATGGCTGTTAATCAAACATTCAGGGCTCTGGGACACCCGAGACGACTGCCCGGCTTTTCCTGGCTCTGTGGAAAATCTCATTTTTATTTGATGGGTTAAAGCCTTTCCTGGTTGCAAGATTGATGCCCTTACAATGAAAGGAAAATGGTAAAAAATAAATATGCATTCACTTGGAGTATGCCTCCCACGCCAGTGATCCAGGTACTCACCTCACTGGCCAAATCATACCAGCTTTCACAAAAACCTCACAAACTTCTTGAAACGATCACTTTCACTGTCATCCTTAATCATCAGGCCAGGTCAACAGAACTAACAGAAAAACTGGACTCAAGTGGAACAGAAGTGAATTACATGGCATTAAAGGAACTTTCAAAAAGTTGGCTTAAAGCTCAACATTCAGAAAACGAAGATCATGGCATCTGGTCCCATCACTTCATGGGAAATAGATGGGGAAACAGTGGAAACAGTGTCAGACTTTATTATTTTGGGCTCCACAATCACTGCAGATGGTGATTGCAGCCATGAAATTAAAAGACGCTTACTCGTTGGAAGAAAAGTTATGACCAACCTGGATAGCATATTCAAAAGCAGAGACATTACTTTGCCAGCTAAGGTCCGTCTAGTCAAGGCTACGGTTCTTTCTGTGGTCATGTCTGGATGTGAGAGCTGGACTGTGAAGAAAGCTGAGTGCCGAAGAATTGATGCTTTTGAACTGTGGTGTTGGAGAAGACTCTTGAGAGTCTCTTGGACTGCAAGGAGATCCAACCAGTCCATTCTAAAGGAGATCAGTCCTGGGATTTCTTTGGAAGGAATGATGCTAAAGCTGAAACTCCAGTACTTTGGCCACCTCATGCGAAGAGTTGACTCATTGGAAAAGACTCTGAAGCTGGGAGGCATTGGGGGCAGGAGGAGAAGGGGATGACACAGGATGAGATGGCTGGATGCTATCACCGAGTCGATGGACGTGAGTCTGAGTGAACTCTGGGAGTTGGTGATGGACAGGGAGGCCTGGCGTGCTGCGATTCATGGGGTCACAAGGAGTCGGACACGACTGAGCGACTGAACTGATTAACTGAACTGAAAGGAACTGCTGGGCTTCCCTGGTGGCTCAGACTGGAAGAACCTGCCTGCAATGCAGGAGGCTTGGGCTTGATCCCTGGGTCTGGAAGATGCCCTGGAGGAGGAAATGGCAACTCACTCCAGTATTCTTGTCTGGAAAATCCCATGGACAGAGGAGCCTGGCGGGCTGCAGTTCATGGACGTGCAAACAGTTGGACACATCTGAACAACGAACATGCACAAATGAACTGCTAAATATGATTAGAATTTTTCTGACTTTGGTATGACAACTTATTGGCTTCTAATTATTGTTTTTTTCAAACATAAGAAGACTGTTCTCCTCAGGCTACTTATGATTTACAACAATCTGTTAATTTACACTTGTGGGTAAAAGAAAACCTGTTTCTTCTGACTCTGGCTGGTCGCTCAGAAATTGGAGCCCCTGGGTCGTGTATAGCCTTAACAGGTGAACAGAAAGCACTATCTGTTTAGCATTTCCAAAATATCTGGGAGCTCTCTAGTAGAAAGAAATCTAGGCGATGCGGTCTCTGGGGCCGAGTTTGCCCCTTTCTGGCTCTGGCTGCCACCTGCCTGACCCTGCCTCTGGCGGGGATGGGCTGGTCCACAGCCTGCTAGCTCTCCTCTGGTATACCCTCAGTCCTTTGTTCTACGGGGGGGCGGGGCAGCAGTGCCTTAGGTTAGGGCTTTTCCCGGGATACTTCGTTCTCTCTCTCTCCTCTTTTTTTCCCTCTCTCTCTCTGGCTACCCAACAGTTTAGGTTGCTATCTCGCCATAGCTAGGGCAATGTGAGGGAGCTCCCCACAGACCCGCCAGTGAGAGGGTTTCCTGGTGTTTGGAAACCTTTCTTTTAAGACTCCCTTCCCAGGATGGATCTCCATCCCTAACTATTTTGTCTCTCGTTTTAGCCTACATTTTGTCCTACCTCCCTTCAAAGACAATGGGCTACATTTCTGGGTGGCTGATGTCCTCTGCCAGAGTTCAGAAGTTGTTTTGTGGAGTTTGCTCAGCATTCAAATGTTCTTTCGATAAATTTGTGGGGGAGAAAGTGGTCTCCTCCGTCCTATTCCTCTGCCATCTTAGCCTCACCCCCCGCCCCCTCCCGCTTCAGACTTCTAATCTCCTGCACTGCTTAAGGCAGGAAAGTGGTGCATTAGGATGCCTGTCTTTGAATGAGTAGGGTCTGCTGTTAATATTCCTATATCTCTCATTCAGGTACCAGCCAGACTGGAATTTAAGCAAGAATGAGAAAATAGAAGACAAAATTCAGATGAAGCCTCTAGTCAAGGAAAATCCTCTGGACTCTGAACCTGAAGCAGGAAGCTCAAAGACTCTCAAGAGTCTGTGGTTGCCTGTCAGCAGCACCGCCACCCAGAAATCTGCCCAGATGGTCTATGGATGTGCCTTTCTGCTTGGTGAGCACTGGGACGGCTCTTTGGTCATATTTTGAAACTGACAGGATGGAGTGAATGTGTATATTTTCTCCAGTGCAGCAGTCTTACAGATATGATGGCCCTTCCTGATGTTGGTGGTTTCAGGGAAGGATGTTGCCCAAGGTCCTGCCATCTTTGTCTTCTGGGTCCAGCCTGTTCTCCTCCTCCTTGACCCTTGCACTTCTCCTGCTGATTATCCTGAGCCAGATCCTGGCCCAGTGGCCCAGCCAGCTGTTCTCTGGAGACCCTGTGCTCACAACAGTGGCTGTGCTGCTGCTGCTGCTCATCACTGGGGTCACGGTCATCATCTGGAGGCAGCCCCAGGACCCCTCTCCTCTTCCATTTAGGGTAAGTGACCTTATGTGTCCAAAGTGTCCTCCTTGGGTGAATGAGGTCTGTGTCCTTTGATGGCAAAATGTCCTTCCCTGGACAGGGAATGAGGGGTGTTACTGAAACCAATGGACTCTTCCCTGACCACCCTCAGGGCTTTGCATACACAATCTCAGTAGGCACTGAATGCACAGCCCGAGGAGGACGGGAGCCTCCCACCCACGTGGGGCAGGGTCCCCTTTAAGACACCTGGGCTGTGTTCAGGGATGACCTGCCTCTGCCCACAGGTCCCTGCTCTGCCTGTCCTCCCGCTGGTCAGCATCTTCATGAATGTACACCTCTGGGACCTGGGCCCTGTTTGGCGTCTGGAATGCCATTGGTAAGTTGCTTTCTGGGATAAAGAGGTTACTTGAATGACTGCACCCAACATCTTCCTACTATTTCTTCCCACACTGTATCAGACACCATTGAAGGTCTACAGAGCATTTGTAAGTAAGGAGAGCACCTACCTTTCCCTCTCATCGTCTCATCTCCCTACTAGGGATTCTCATATACTTTGGATATGGGATCTGATAAAGCCTGGCAGGGAACAATCATCAACAGCCACCAGCCACCAGCCTCCACCTCCCTGACTCTTGACATAAACACCCCTGGGGCTGAGTCATCTTAACCACAGGACATAGATGCTGCATGGAATCCCTCCATGCCCTGGCGGATCTGCTGGTGCAAGGGACACTGTGAGCCTCAGTGGAGTGTGAAGGTGGAGGCATCTAAAGCCCTGTATTTATTGCTAGTGGACAAAGTGACTGGACCATTGTGCAATTTTCAGTAAACTTTTCAAAGCATACTATACATACTTATTTTTCGTTTCACAGCTATTTGTAAGGCCTCCCCAGACAGCCATTTTGCTTTTTTGCATTTCTTTTCCATGGGGATGGTCTTGATCCCTGTCTCCTGTACAATGTCATGAACTTCAGTCCATAGTTCATCAGCACTCTATCTATCAGATCTACTTCCTTAAATCTATTTCTCACTTCCACTGTATAATCATAAAGGATTTGATTTAGGTCATACCTGAATGACCTAGTGGTTTTCCCTATTTTCTTCAATTCAAGTCTGAATTTGGTAATAAGGAGTTCATGATCTGAGCCACAGTCAGCTCCTGGTCTTGTTTTTGTTGACTGTATAGAGCTTCTCCATCTTTGGCTACAAAGAATATAATCAATCTGATTTCAGGGTTGACCATCTGGCGATGTCCATGTGTAGAGTCTTCTCCTGTGTTGTTGGAAGAGGGTGTTTGCTATGACCCGTGCATTTTCTTGGCAAAACTCTATTTGTCTTTGCCCTGCTTCATTCTGCATTCCTAGGCCAAATTTGCCTGTTACTCCAGGTGTTTCTGGGGGCTTCCCTAGTGGCTCAGATGGTAAAGCATCTGTCTGAAATGCAGATGACCCGGGTTCGACCCCTGCATTGGGAAGATCCCCTGGAGAAGGAAATGGCAGCTCACTCCAGTATTCTTGCCTGGAAAATCCCATGGACTGCAGAGCCTGGTAAGTTACCATCCATGGGGTCGCAAAGAGTCAGACATGACTGAGTCACTTCACTTCACTTCACTTCCAGGTGTGTCTTGACTTCCTACTTTTGCATTCCAGTCCCCTATAATGAAAAGGACATCTTTTTTGGGTGTTTGTTCTAAAACGTCTTGTAAGTCTTCATAGAATCGTTCAACTTCAGCTTCTTCAGCGTTAGTGGTTGGGACATAGACTTGGATTGCTGCTAAGCTGCTAAGTCACTTGAGTAGTGTCCAGGGAACTTTCTCTCCTTATATGCCTTACTTCCTGGTCACGTACCGATTTTGTTGCACTGGCCGTGTTACTGCTTCTCACTGGTAAGCTGGAGATTTTCATGATGGGACAGGAAGGGTGGGGTGTGGAGGGGGATGAGGGGTGGGGAAGGCTTGGGGGAGCAGCATGGTGGGGAGTTAGAACTGGGAAAAATGGTCTGTGGTATGAGAGACAGGAAGACAAGACATAGACTGTTATTTCCCACCCTTGGCATTACTGATCTCCTAGGCTGGAACAGCCTTCAGTGTGGGGGCTAACCTGTGCACTGTAGGGTTTTCTTAATTTAATCATTGTTGGATGCGTAGCATCTATGAACTATGTTCATTAGATATGGGTGACACCAACCCCCCAAATTGTGACAATCAGAATGTCTCCAGGGAGTTTCTTGGTGGCTTCACCTCAGATCACTGGCTCAGTCGTGTCCAACTCTGTGCAACCCCATGGGGTGCAGCACGCCAGGCTTCCCTGTCCATCACCAACTCCCAGAGCCCGTTCAAACTCATGTCCATCGAGTTAGTCATGCCGTCCGGCCATCTCATCTTCTGCCGTCCCCTTCTCCTCCCGCTTTCAATCTTTCCCAGCATCAGGGTCTTTTCCAATGAGTCGATTCTTTGCATCAGTTCAGTTCAGTTCATCAAGTGACCAAAATATTGGAGTTTCAGCTTCAGCATCAATGCTCCCAATAAATAGTCAGGACTGGTTTCCTTTAGGATGGACTGGTTGGATTTCCTGGCTGTCCAATGGACTGTCAAGAGTCTTCTTCAGCACCACAGGTCAAAAGCATCAATTCTTTGGTGCTCAGCTTTCTTTATAGTCCAACTCTCACATCCATACATGACTACTGGAAAAACCATAGCCTTGACTAGACGGAACTTTGTCGGCAAAGTAATGTCTCTACTTATTAATATGCTGACTAGCGTGGTCACACCTTTTCGTCCAAGGAGCAAGTGTCTTTTAATTTCATGGCTGCAGTCACTGTCTGCAGTGGTTTTGGAGCCCAAGAAAAGAAAGTCTTTCACTGTTTCCATTGTTTCCTTATCTACTTGCCCTGAAGTGAAGGGACTGGATGCCATGACCTTCATTTTTCGAATGTTGAGTTGTAAGCCAGCCTTTTCCCTCTTCTCTTTCGCTTTCATCAATAGGCTCTTCAGTTCCTCTTCACCTTCTGTCATCATGGCGGTGTCATCTGTGTATCTGGTGGTTTAGTGGTTAGGATTCTGGGATTTTGCCGCCATGGCCCAGGTTCATCTGTGGCAAGGGAATGGAGATCCTACAAACCATGGCATGGCCAAAAAGGAACCCACAACAAAGCAAAGAGAATGTCTCCAGACATTGCCAACAGGCCCTTGGGGAACAAAACCACTCCCAGCTGAGAAGCACTTACTTAGACTGACAAGTTTCTCCCTCTGTACTGAGACCAAACTTTTTTTTAATTGAGAGAAAATTTACATAGCATAAAATTAACCATTTAATTATTCTCCCCAATTTTGTTGAGTTAATTGACATCCAACATTGTATAAGTTTAAAGTGTACCACATGATGATTTGATAGACACGTCTACTGTGAGATGACGGCCGCAGTAAGAAACAAGCTACCTTAAAGTGTACTTAGAGGGACTTAGTACCTTCACAGTGTCGTGTAACCATCACCTGCATCTAGTTCCAAACATTTGCATCACAAGCAAAGGAAACCCTGCACCCACTGAGCAGTCACTGTCCATCTATCCACCACCATCAGCCCTCCTGACACTGTAGCCACAGGTCTGCTTTCTGTCTCTATGGATTTGGTCATTTTGGATGTCTCATATTTCATCTTTCCCACAGGACAACTGGTTCTGGGAGCTCCTGAGTCAACCCTGCTTTACAACAGAGTTTCGGTTCTCAGTTTCATCATCATCTCTGGCTTCATTAAGGGAGACCTGTGCAACTGGAAGCTCACAGAACAGGACTACACATTGAACACGTCTGCATCCAGTGGTACCTCTAGGTTAGGAGGGTTCACTTGTGACACTAGTGACACTAGTGTGTCAGAGGGTGCAAGTCTGGGAATCTGGTGGGGACTAAAGAGTGGCAACCCACTCCAGGATTCTTGCCTGGAGAATTGCATGGTCAGAGGAGCCTGGCAGGCTAGAGTCCATGAGGTTGGAAGAGTCAGACATGGCTTAGTGACTAAACCACTACCAAAGAGACCTGGGCTGATGGATCTAAGTGATGGGGGTCCTGGAGCCCAGCACTTGTGGTATGAAGGGAAGAGTCCAGTAGGGATGGCTGAGCTCACCTCACCCATGTTCTTCCTCATTCCTTCTCTCACCGTGGGCTGGGGCCTCTGGGTTCTGGAGGGTTTGCACCTTTTGGCTTTGATGGGATTCTCCAGGGAGCAGCTCTGTGTTTCTACACATTTGTTGATTTTGATGCCATTGTCACTAAAGGTAATATAGTCACTGTGCTTTCCATTAGAGGTTTGGCCACAGATTAGGCTGCCCTTGGGCATAGGGATTGGTAGAAGGTTCGGCTGCTTTTGATGGTGCAAGAGGAGAGGGGGTATTGTGCTTTCGCTCCCTGTGTTTTCCTAACCTAGTACATCCCTGCTTCCTGCAGGGGAAGAAGCCCTCAATCCTCAGCGGTCCATCCCCGTGAGCACCATGATCACGATCTTCATCTGCTTTGTGGTGTGCTTTGGTGTCTCAGCAGCACTCACCCTCACAGTGCCCTACTGCCAGATCCGTCCTGAGAGCCCCTGGCCAGAGGCTTTCCTCCTTGTTGGGCGGGGCCCTGCCAGATATGTCGTGGCTGTTGGTAGCCTCTGTGTTCTTACATCCAGGTCAGTGTCATGTGCCGGGAGCCAGTGTGAGGAATCCCGCCCGTGACAAGGTCATGAGGAAGGAAACTGACATACGCAAGGCGTGCTCAGACTTCAGGGGCCCCTCTGGAAATTCCTAAGCATGTACCCCAACAAAAATCTGCCGGCTTCTGTGCTCTGCTTTTCTACTCTTCTGACATTTTCTGGAAAAAGTCAATTCAGGGCTTTAGTCTTTCTGCATTTGAAAGAGCGTTTCAATCCAAATACCCCTCTGATGGCTTTCTAGCCTGCCTGCAGCACTCGTACAGCTGCGCCTGTGATTGTTTGAGGCCTCCTGACCGCAGGAGGCACAGGAAGCTTAAAACATCCTAGGAATGTAGGAGCTTCCGAAGAGTCAAAATCTTTAGAATAGGACTGATTAAAGGTTTCATTTGTTGAGTCAATGCTTGCTGCCAAATTTTCATATCCTTTATTTTTAGATATAGTTGGTATATAGAAAAACAAGTAGTAGACCTGGTATTACCAACATTAGATCTTTGAGTTAAGTACCTTCTTTGTTATAACCCACTGCACCTTTGTTCTATAGAGATGTAACTTTAATGCTTTAAGGAGATGCAGATTAAAGAAAAACACTTCAGGGGAAGCAAAATTAACATTCATTAAGGAAGAGAGCCAAAAAGTGTTAACAAGCCTCTTGGCCAGAAGATAATGTAAATCACCTGAGACCTTTTGTATACAAAATGATACACAGAAAGAGTCTGGGCTGCGAACGCTACATAACTTTGTGTTACCCATTGATCTCCATGTTTAATCAAAAGTATAAAAGGCCTTCTGAACAATAAAGGATGGGGGCCAGCTTCTTGGACCAGTTTCTCGGACCAGTTTCGCGAACTAGTCTCTCGGCCTGGTTTCTTGGGAATCTGGCTCCCCCGTATCTCTCTCTCTTCTTCTCTCCCTTTCCTTCTCTCTGCTCTTTACTTTAATTTCAGGCTGAATTTCCATCTGGGGCGCGGAGGCTCGCCAGGTCTACTTACTTGCCCTGGCTGTTAAGACCCACGCGAAAGGGAGCCTAAGGCGAGGCACCCTTAGATATTCAAGCGGGCGCCGGTGGCCCAACGTAGATGGTGCAAATTCCTTGTCTGGAATTTTATTGGTCTTCCGCGTAAACTAAGCTATTCATCCCTCTTCCTCCACTTAATCTTCCTACTACACTATAGTTTCTTAATCTAATCTTATATTAATAACTAAGTCTTTCCACGCCAACGCCGTCCACCCTTCGAATTCCCTGGATCCACCGGGGCTGGACCCCGGCAGTCATGGTTTTCTCCCCATCTACTATCAGATGCTCAGGTATCCCAGCCCTTGGGATTGAGAGACAAGAGGGAAGGACACCTTGACCCAAGTAGACTAGGGAACAGAAGCCCCGGTCCTCCCTTCCCATCTCTCCATGTCCTCATACACGTTTCCGCTTTCTTTTCCAGTCTCCTCGGTGATATGTTCCCCATGCCTCGGGGGATGTGCGTGATGGCAGAGGATGGAATCCTTTTTCGGGGACTTTCCAGATCCACGGCTGCACCCGAATACCCATCATGGCCATCATGTCTTCTGGCATCTTTGCAGGTGACTAAACAAAACCTTGTTTGATCATTTCCTTACCTTGGATATTTCTGGCTGTTTCTCACTCCCTTCCCCACCTTGTCTGTGCCCTCATCCTAGCAGTCATGGCGTTACTCTTCGAGTTCAGCGATCTGGTGGACCTCCTATCAATCAGGACCCTGCTTGCTGACTCCCTCGTGGTTCTTTCTGTCCTTGCCCTCAGGTGAGACTCCACTACACCTTGGCTGGGGGTCATGAACTCAAGAGGAGCTAAGATTCTTCTAGCTTCGTGTCCTGCATCTGCTGAAGTTGGCAAAGAGTTGGATTAACTGTCTGATATTGGATAAGTATAGGGGCTGCTGTCAATCCTGCCTTAATATCCTTTCACTCGGGTACCAGCCAGATCAGAATTGCAGCAAGAAGGAGAGAACAGAGGTAGGAAATTGAGGTGAAGCCTGAAGTCAAAGAAAAATCCTCCAGAGCCTGTATCTGAAGCAGGAAATTCAAACATTCTAAAGAGTCTATGGTTCCCTACCAGCACCATCCCCACCCAGAAATCTGGCCAGATTGTCAATGGATATGCCTTCCTGTTTGGTGACCAGTGGGACTTCTTTTTGGTGGTATTCTGAAATTGACAGGATGGGTTGGAAATAGGTGTCTATTTCAGGCAAGAAGTAGTAGAGATATGATGGCCCCTCCTGATGTGGGCAGCCTGAGGAGGGGTGTGACCCGAGGTCCTGACATCTTTGTCTTCTGGGTCCAGCCTGTTCTCCTCCACCTTGACCCTTGGAGTTGTCCTGCTGGCCATCCTGAGCCTGGTCCTGGCCCAGTGGCCCAGCCAGGTGTTCTCTGGAGACCCCGTGCTCACAACAGTGGCTGTGCTGCTGCTGTTCATCACTGGGGTCACAGTCATCATCTGGAGGCAGCCCAGAGCCCCTCTCCTCTTCCATTCAGGGTAGGCGAGGAGACTTCCCTGGTGGTCCAGTGGTTAAGAATCTACCTTGCAATGCAGGGCATGTAGGTTAGATTCCAAATCAGGGAATAAATACCCAACCAGGACATGCCACAGGGCAACAAGCCCATGTCCCACAACTAGAGCAGCCTTGGGCCACAACTCAGTTCCGACACAGCCAAATTGATTAATTTTTTAAAAGTAGGTGACCTTCTGTGCCCAAGCTATCCATCTTGAGTGAATGAAGTCTACCTGCTTTGAGGTCTAAACATCCTTTGCTGGACATGAGAAGATGGGAAATTGCTGAAGCCAACGGACCCTTCCCTGACCCACACTCAGTGCTTCACACACCCAGTTTCAGTAGGCACTGAACACACAGCTTCAAAAGCGCTGGAGCCTTCCTGCCCACATGTGGGTAGGGTCTCCCTTTCAGACGTCTGGGCTGTGTCCAGGGATGAGCTGACTCTGCCCACAGGCCCCTGCTCTGCCTGTCCTCCCTCTGGTGAGCATCTTTGTGAACGTTTCCCTGATGATACAGATGACCTCTGGAGCCTGGATCCAATTCAGTGTCTGGAATGCCATTGGTAAGTGGTTTTCTGGGATTAAAAGACCTCTCAATGGACTGATCCCCATCTTCTTCCTACCACCACTCCCCTAAACTGTGTCAGACACCCTCATAGGAGACCTAGTGAGCAAGTGTGGGGTTCCCTGGTGTCTCAGTGGTAAAGAATCCACCTGCCAATGCAGGAAATATAAGAGACACAGGTTCAATCCCTGGGTCAGGAGGATCCCTGGAGGAGGAAATAGCAACCCACTCCAGTACACTTGACTGGAGAATACCATGGGCAGAGGAGCATGGAGGGCTATGGTCTGTGGGGTCACAAAAGAGCCAGTCATGACTGAGGAACTGAGCATGCACACGAGCGTGTACACGAGTGTGTATCAGTAAGGAGAGCACCTATTTCCCTTCTCCACTGTCTCATTTCCCTACTAGGATTTGCCATATACTCTGGCTATAGGATCCGACACAGCCTGGAGGAGAACAATGAGCAACAGCTTCTAGCCTGCACCTTCCAGACTCCTCACCCAAGCATCCCTGCTGCTGAATCATCTTAACCACAGGACACAGGTGCCATGTGGAGTCCTCCATACCGCTAGAGGAATCTTCTGGTTCAAGGGGCACTTTGAGCCTCTATGGACAATGAAGGTGCAATGCATTTAGGGACCTATATTTATTGCCAGTGGACAAATGACGTACATGCTGATTAATTTTTAAGTTTTCTTTTCAGACCACGATACACATACCAAAAGGGCATGCTTTGTGAGTGTGCAGCAAGATGATATTTCACAAAGAATGTATAACAATGTAAGCAGCTACTGGGAGAAAGAAATAAAATATGAACCTGCTCATGCAAAGCTCCGACTTGTGCTTCTTTTTAGGAAAAATGCAGAGATGGCTGTCTGGGGAGGAAAGGCAGGTGACTGTGTACTGTGTCCAGTGCTGCCCCTTGAAATATAGGACAGAGGCAAGTTGGAAGGAAAAGGAAGGGAACAGATGCCCTGGGCTAACAGTAACACAAGAAAGTTAAGGGCGGCTATATTACCACCAGAAAGCAGACCCTAAGAAAGGAGAAGAACAGACAGAGTGGATCATGTCATCATGGTGAAATGATCGCTTTTATCTTTTCCCCAGCTTTCTGGAGACATAGTGTCATCTTTTGTAAATGACTACTTTTCTCTTTACTTTTCTGTCACAGACTCTTGGAGTTACACAGTAGAGTCGATGATGAAAAGTTCCTAATTGGAAAAAAACCAATACCTGCATTGTCAGAGGTGAGGGAAAGAAGTAGTAAGTAGTGATTTATTGATAAATGACTACAACTGGGTGGAACTAAAAGACAGGAAAGGAAACGGGATAGTCACGTGAAAGAGTTACTGCAGAACAGAGTGCCTGACACTGAGATTATGCACATTCAAGATGCTGATAATAGTGAACCAGAGGGTTGTTTTGTGGGAATGAGCAACTGGCAGTAGAGTGAAGGAGGGATACAGGTCAAGAAACTGAGTAGCAAGGTATTAGATAAATGAAAATACAGTGGAGGTGGACGGACAGAATTAGGAATATCCACTACCTTGCCAGTTCTCATGACAGTACAGGCTTAGGAAGAAATTGAACGGAGATTGAAACTGTCAGGTGAAACTTTGTCGGAAGGGGTTGACATCACCTGTTTGCTGTTCTTCGCTTACTGCTGGGGCCAACCAGATATCCTGTGCTACCAATGTGTAACAGGCCAACACTGAACACCGCCCATAAAAGAGCCTTGATGAGAAACTGAATCAACCCTTCCAGGTTCTTCTAGGCCGTCTAAGGATTAAATTGACATGAGATAGCTTAATGGGACCAAAAACCAAGTGTTAGCTCAATAAGTGCAATGAAGGTGAAAGAGGAGAGTGAAAAGCTGGCTTACAACTCAACATTCAAAAAACGAAGATCACGGCATCCGGTCCCATCACTTCATGGCAAATAGATGGGGAAACAATGGAAACAGTGGCAGATTTTATTTTCTTGGGCTCCAAAATCACTGTAGACAGTGACTGGCAGCCCATGAAATTAAGACACTTGCTCCTTGGAAGAAAAGCTATGACAAGGCTTCACAGTGAATTAAAAAACAGAGCCATCACTTTGGCGACAAGGTCCATATAGTCAAAGCTATGCTTTTTCCAGTAAGTCATGTTGTATGTGAAAGCTGGACTATAAAGAAAGCTCAGCACTGAAGAATTGATGCTTTTTGAACTGTGGTGTTGGAGAAGATGCTTGAGAGTCCCGTGGACTGCAAGGAGATCCAGCCAGTCCATCCTAAAGGAAATCAGTCCTGAATATTCATTGGAAGGACTGATGTTGAAGCTGAAACTCCAATACTTTGGCCACCTGATGGGAAGAGCTGACTCATTGGAAACGACCTTGATGCTGGGAAAGATCAAGGGCAGGAGGAAAAGGGGACGACACAGGATGAGATGGTTGGATGTCATCACCAAACTCAATGGACATGAGTTTGAGCAAACTCTGGGAGCTGGTGATGGACAGGGAAGCCTGCTGTGCTGCAGTCCGCGGACTGAGCGACTGAACAACAATACAGGGGAGAGACCAGAGAAAGCTGAGCAACTTGCCAGAATAACCCAATCCTTTCCCTTCCGTCCCGTCTTCAGTGAAAGACTCTAGAGACTCTGGGACAGGCAATTCACATGAAGATGGAAAAACAAATGGTTGGGAGACTAATGTTAGCCAGACCAGGTAGAGAACATGGGTCTCAGATCTATAAGTCTCAGTGGGTTTCCTGATAACTTGGAAACATTTCCTTGCATGCAGAGATGTTTGCCTTAGTAATTTTAGTCATTTTAATTACACATATTAATCAGAATTCTTAACCCTTAGAAACTTTAGTTTCTAGTGAGAAACAAGAAGTAAACAATTGTGAACTATTTGTTATACCAGTACTCCAATTAAAATGAAATAATTTTTTAGATAAAAAAATGCTATCAACTTAAAAAAATCCAAGTATCATTGGTTTACCATATAACATTAGTTTTCCAAATATAGAGCACAGTGATTTGGTATTTTTACAGATGATACTCCAGTAGAAGTTACACAAGATAATGGCTATAATTCCTTGTGCTCCAAACATATCTTTGCTGATTATGTATTCAGTTCAGTCACTCAGTCGCGTCTGACTCTTTGCGACCCCACTGACTCCAGCATGCTAGGCCTCCCTGTCCACCACCAACACTCAGAGCTTACTCAAACTCATGTCCACCGAGTTGGTGGTGCCATCCAACCATCTCCCCTGTCGTCCCCTTCTCCTCTTGCCTTGTGTCTCTTAATCCCATACCCTCAATTTGCCCCTTCCCCCTTCCCTCTCTTCACAGATGGCCACTTGTCAGTTTTCTGAGTTGGTGAGGCTGTTTCTGTTTTGCTATATACATTCATTTATATTATTTTTTCAGATTCTACACATAATATTATACAGCATCTGTAAAAATACCAAAATCACTAGGTAGTATACCTAAAAGTAATATCAACCAAGTCTGTTTGAATAAATAATGAGTTAGACATCCACTCAGGAGGAAAAGCACCTCTGTGGGTCTGGGGGACACAGCTCCATCTGCCCAAGGAGCCCTGGAGGAATCTAGATCGAGCTTAGGCCACTCAGGAGGAAAAGCAACACAGCTCCATCTGCCCAAGGAGCCCTGGAGGAGTCGTGTCTGTTGTGCATCTGGGCCACAGGCCGACAGACCTCGCTATGGGCTGCAGGACCTGCAGAACCAGGAAACCTCACTCCTCTGACGGTGATGCTGCCGGTGGTGGCGGCGGTCATGGTGATGGCGGTGGTGGAAACCCAGAGATTCTGACCTAGAGATTCCCTGCAAGGGAGGGGATTTGCAGGTCAACCTTCACTCGGAGAAGGCAATGGCACCCCACTCCAATACTCTTGCCTGGAAAATCCCATGGACGAATGAGGCTGGTTGGCTGCAGTCCATGGGGTCACTAAGAGTCGCACATGACTGAGCGACTTCACTTTCACTTTTCACTTTCACGCATTGGAGAAGGAAATGGCAACCCACCCCAGGATTCTTGCCTGGAGAATCCCATGGACAGGGAGCCTGGTGGGCTAGGGTCCATGGGTTGCAAAGAGTCGGACAGGACTGAAGAGACTGATTAGGCATGCAGCCTTCACTGAGGGAGCGAGGATTCTGGAGTTAAAACAAAACAAAACAAAACAAAGATGTCTGATCAAGGCTTCCATAGCAGAAGCTTTCCCCTCCCCCTCACAAGGAAACAGCCCATGGGGTTGATGTCCCACCACAGAAAAAGCTGGCCTAGTTCTGCAGACATCCCTGGGAACACCTGTTTCTCTACAGCAGCACCGGAGACCTGAGCTGGGGGAACCCCCATGACGAGGGAGAGGAAGGGTTTTGAGGAAGGGTTTTGGTAAAGAGGCTGATAAACACTGTGAAGGGCAAGAAAGTGACCGCTCCCCACAGGCAGTTCACTGACAAGCGTCTGGGAGCAGCACAACCGGAACCTCCCTCCTGGGTCCCCGGGCACCCTCAGTGCCCCGGGTGCGAGATCCACCGCGCCCCCCTGCCCCTACTCTTCGGGGTCTCTTAGTGTGACCCTCCCCCTGCAGCCCCCATGGGAGCTCTGGTAGGGAAGGAGCTGGCTCAGAAAACCAGCCCCTGCTATGGGCCAGGGTCCCGCAGACTTGAGGTCTAGCGCCACCTTCTGGAAATCCAAAGACAAGAGGCAGCCTGGTGAGTTTTAAGAGCAATTCAGTTCAGTTCAGTCCAGTGGCTGAGTCGTGTCTGACTCTGTAACCCCATGGACTGCAGCACGCCAGGCTTCCCTGTCCATCACCAACTCCTGGAGCTTCCTCAGACTCATGTCAATCGAGTCTGTGATGCCAGCCAACCCTCTGTCATCCCCTTCTCCTCCTGCCTTCAATCTTCCCAGCACCAAGGTCTTTTCCAATGAGTGAGCTCTTCACATCAGGCGCTAAAGTATTGGACTTTCAGCTTCAGCATCAGTCCTTCCAATGAATATTCAGGACTGATTTCCTTTAGGATGGACTGGTTGGATCTCCTTGCAGTCCAAGGGACTCTCAAGAGTCTTCTCCAACACCACAGTTCAAAAGCATCAATTCTTCAGCACTCAGCCTTCTTTATAGTCCAACTCTCACATCCATACATGACTATTGGAAAAACCTAGCTCTGACTAGAAGGACATTTGTCAGCAAAGTAATGACTCTGCTTTTTAATATGCTGTCTAGGTTGGTCATAACTTTCCTCCCAAGGAGCAAGCGTCTTTTACTTTCATGGTTGCAATCACCATGCAATGAGTCAGTTCTTCTCATCCGGCAGCCAAAGTATTGCATCTTTAGCTTCACCAGCAGTTTTTCCAATGAATATTCAGGACTGATTTCTTTTAGGATCGCAGACCAGACAGAAACGCTTAAGAATTCTTCCACAAGAGGGAGCAAGGAAAGTGGAGCAGGTGTAGGGAGAGAAAGACAGGAAACCCCAGGAATTAACACCACCATCAAACAGAATACTCCAGCTCCAGGGAACCACCACAGACTGAAGGACGAGTCTGCTCCTTCAAATGTGAGATGAAAGACTGCAAAAGAATACATAAAAAATCAAGCCGATGTGCCATCACAAATAAAGATACTATGTTTCCAATAAGCTACAACGTGGATGAGCCTTGTGGCCATTACTAAGAGAAGGCATTTCCATAGGAAATGACAAAGACCGAAGGTTTCCACTTAAGTGAAGTACCTAGAGGGGTAGATTAATAGAGTAGAATGGTGATTGCCAGGAACTGCAGGGGAGGAAGAGGGGATTTTTGTTTAATGTGTACAGTTTCAGTTTTGCAAGATGAAAAAAAGCTCAAGAGATTGGTTATACAAACTATGAATGTCCTTAACACTTTTTTTTTTGTCCTTAACAGTTTTGAACTGGACACTTAAAATGGTTAAAATGGTAAATTTTACGTTACTCATGTTTTACCACACTAAAGACTATCTCAGAACTACCCACTGATGGTTACCACAGAAGAGTCAGGGCTGATAGCTACACTGCAGGTGTTTTCCCCCAACTCCAATCTCACCCCAACAACCCAGGGGTGAGGACTGTCTGCTGTGCTCAGGACTCCCCGCTTCTGTTCTTGGAGATGTCTCAGCTCCAGCCTCTGCATGGCTTACCCTCAGCCTCCCTGACTGACCCAGGTCTCCAGGCTCTGCTCCAAGGATCCAGTAAGTCTCCAGTCAGCCTCTTCTGTGGGAGACTGGGCACTGAGTTCACGTCCTCCCAAAGAGACCCCTGCAATCCCAGAGTGCAGGGGGTCAGCCCAGCTCCAGCCTGAGGGTGGAGAGACCCGTTTTCTAGATGAAAGTGTCTGCGCTGTGTCTGTGTGTGTGTGTGCAAGGAAACGTGGGGGAGATTAGATCAGTGCTGTGAGACTCTAAGACAATTTTCAGCTCAGTTCAGTTCAGTCGCTCAGTCGTGTCCGACTCTTTGCAACCCATGAATCGCAGCACGCCAGGCCTCCCTGTCCATCACCAACTCCCGGAGTTCACTCAGACTCATGTCCATCGAGTCAGTGATGCCATCAAGCCATCTCATCCTCGGTCGTCCCCTTCTCCTCCTGCCCCCAATCCTCCCAGCATCAAAGTCTTTTCCAATGAGTCAACTCTTTGCATGAGGTGGCCAAAGTACTGGAGTTTCAGCTTTAGCATCATTCCTTCCAAAGAAATCCCAGGGCTGATCTCCTTCAGAATGGACTGGTTGGATCTCCTTGCAGTCCAAGGGACTCTCAAGAGTCTTCTCCAACACCACAGTTCAAAAGCATCAATTCTTCAGCACTCAGCCTTCTTCACAGTCCAACTCTCACATCTATCCATGACTACTGGAAAAACCATAGCCTTGACTAGACGGACCTTAGTCGGCAAAGAATATGCTAGTATAACTAGACGACCTTAGTCGGCTCTCTACTTTTCAATATGCTATCTAGGTTGGTCATAACTTTTCTTCCAAGACCCCTGAAGAATTAATTACCCTTAAGGCTCCAGGATGATGTGGACACTGACATCAGGCTCCTGTATTCTTCTGCTTATTGAATCTATGGGTTTATCCTCTTCTGCAGAGATTGGGGTAACTGTAAGGGACCAAATTCTTGCTGATCCTCTCAACCCCATCTTTTGTCTCTCTCTTATATTCAGTCCCCTTTGGGTTTCGACAGTTTTCCTCGCCACTACTCCAGTAACGTATACAAGTGAATTTAAATTGAGGTGGAGTAGTAAGGTATATAGTTGAGAGTATAAATATGGGACAGACGCATAGTCGTCAATTGTTTGTACATATGTTATCTGTAATGTTGAAACATCGGGGAATTACTGTTTCCAAACCTAAATTAATCAATTTTCTTTCATTTATTGAGGAAGTTTGCCCTTGGTTCCCCAGGTATTTACAGAGAAACATGGAAAAAGGTAGGGGAACAAATTCGGGCTCTTATACTCTACATAGCCCTGAAAAGGTGCCTGTATGAAACTTTATGCCTTTTGGCACTAATTCTGTTGCTGGACTTTGATAATGATGAATTAAAACGTTTAGAAAATTTATTGAAACAGGAAGAAAATCCTCTACATGTTCCTGATCCGGAACCCAGGTATGCTGTTCCCAAGGGAGTTGAAGGCGACCCTCAGTTTTCTAAATTATCGCGTCCTTCAGATAATGATGATTCACTTTCATCCACAGATGAGGCGGAATTAGACCAAGAAGCTGCTAAATACCATCAAGAAGATTGGGGTTTTTTAGCACAAGAAAAGGGGGCATCAACATCTAAAGATGATTTGATTGAATGTTTAAAAAACCTCACTGTTGCTTTACAGAGTTCCGGAATTAAGCTTCCATTAGCAACTCTAAATCTCCTTCTGCTCCGCCTCTGCCCCCTGCCTATGCTCCTTCCATTATAGCAGGTCTCGATCCCCCTCCGGGGGTCCTCCTCCTCCTCCTCCTCCTCCATCTGAGTCCAGAGAACTAAATGACTTCCTCAAAGGCACAAGGTGTTGGCGGGACCAAGATTCTAATCAGAGCTTCCTGGCTCTTTGAATGCTTGCTCTGAACCAAAATGCTAAACTTGGACTTTGGAGTTACAGCGGCGGAAGCCACCTGGCAGGTGACTTCTGTAACTGGATCAGTCTAGCCTTGCCGAGCCCTGTAGTGAGCTGTGTCTCATGCCTCAAAGAGCAGGACACAGAGTCCTGCCATTTCTGATTCAGAATGGAGACTAGGCCTCTCGCCCTCCCGGCAGCGTTTGTTTGT
>NW_017189978.1:0-19603 GCF_001704415.2 Capra hircus
GTCGGTCCTCCGCGTGAACGTCGAGGCAGTGCAGGGTAAGCAAGTAAGTTCTGGAAAGGACTGAGACATCTGGGGGACTCTTGGAATGTTGGAACGACCCTGGAGTTCCTCTCACCTTTCGTGTGGAGCGTGCCTCCTCTTGAGATGCGACAGGTACGACAGAAATTTTTCCCCGCCAATCAGGGTAAAGGATCCCTCATCTTGAGCCAGGAGGGGAATTGGGGCTCCTCTGGATGTGGGTGGTACCCTGGTGATTCCTATGTAGTGGCGACGGGTCTCTCGTGGAACCTCTTGAGTTGCAGCTAGGGTGTGAAGACCCTTTGGAAGTTCCAGAGGTTAGGTGTGATTAGCGTCGAGACGCCTCAGCGGAAATGGGCCTCATCTCGCCTGGAGGGGAGAACCTAATGGATTTTCTCTAGTTGCGGCCGGTGCTCTCGACTTACGACGGGGACCTCAGGGACCCGCTCTGGTGGCCTCCGGAAAGGCCAGGCGCCATGCGAGTTGCTCGGGGGCCTCTCAGGATTCCTCTCCCTTCGATGCCGGGGCCTAAGACCTTGTGTGGAGTCGGTGCCAGAACCTGAGGATTCCTCTCCAGTGTGGACATGGATCTTGGGGTACTTCGGGAGTCTCCCCAGGGGAGTTAGTCGTCGTCTTGTGTGGGGGCATGAACGTGCGCTTTTCCCCGAGCCGTAGCAGCAGTGTCACGCTTCCATTTGCATGGATCAAGGATCTGTGGCTTTCCCTCGTGGCTTTCCCACGAGGCTTTCCCACAGGGCTGTCCCACGTGCCATCGTCCTGTGAGTCGATCCTCGGCTAGAAATTCGAGGCAGTGCAGGGAAATCAGGTTTCCCTGAAATGGACAGAGACATCCGGGGGTCTCTGGGAATGGTGGCACGACCCTGGAGTTCCTCTCGCCTTTCCTGTGGAGAGCGCCTCCTCTTGAGATGCGCCAGGAACGCCAGGAATTCTTTCCTGACTACGCAGGGAAAGGATCCCTCCTCTCGAGCTAGGAGGCGGAAACGGGGCTCCTCTGGATGTGGGCGGGTCTCTGGTGCTTCCTCTCTTGTGGAGACGGGTATGTCGGGAACTTCTTGAGTTGCAGCAAGGCTGTGAAGGACCCTTTGGAAGTTCCAGAGGTTAGGTGTGATTAGACTCGAGACGCCTCAGTGGAAATGGGCCTCATCTCGCCTGCAGGGGAGAACCTCCTGGATTTTCTCGAGTTTCAGCAGGTGCTCTCCCAGTTACGACCGGGACTTATGTAACCCTGCTCTGGTCCGCTCAGGAAATGCCAGTCGACTTGCCAGTTGCTAAGGGGCCTCTCGGGATTCCTCTCCGGTCGATGACGGGGCCTAAGACCTTGTTTGGAGTCGGTGCCCGAACCTGAGGTTTCCTCTCCAGTGCTGACATGGATCGTGGGGTACTACTGGAGTCTCCACAGGGGAGTCATCTTCGTCTCCAATGGGGGCATGCACGTGCACTTTTCTCCCGAGCATTAGGAGCAGAGTCAATTTTCCCGTTGGGTTGATCAAGGGGTTTCTTGTTTTCCCTCGAGGCTTTCCCACGAGGCTTTCCCACAGGGCTGTCCCACGTGCCACCATCGTGTGAGTCGGTCCTCCGCGTGAACGTCGAGGCAGTGCAGGGTAAGCAAGTTCCTCTGGAAAGGACTGAGACATCTGGGGGACTCTTGGAATGGTGGAACGACCCTGGAGTTCCTCTCACCTTTCTTGTGGAGCGTGCCTCCTCTTGAGATGCGACAGGTACGACAGGAATTCTTTCCCGGCCAATCAGGGAAAGCATCCCTCACATTGAGCTAGGAGGGGGAATTGGGGCTCCTCTAGATGTGGGTGGTACCCTGGTGATTCCTATGTAGTGGCGACGGGTCTCTCCTGGAACTTCTTGAGTTGCAGCTAGGGTGTGAAGGACCCTTTGGAAGTTCCAGAGGTTAGGTGTGATTAGCCTCAAGACGTCTCAGTGGAAATGGGCCTCATCTCGCCTGAAGGGGAGAATCTCCTTCATTTTCTCGAGTTGTGGCAGGTGCTCTCGACTTACGACGGGGACCTCAGGGACCCGTTCTGTTGGCCTTAGGAAAGACAAGTCCCCATGCGAGTTGCTAGAGGGCCTCTCGGGATTCCTCACCGGTAGATGCCGGGGCCCAAGACCTTGTGTGGAGTGGGGTCAGAACCTGAGTATTCCTCTCCAGTGCTGACATGTTTTTGGGATACTTCTGAAGTCTCCCAAGGGGAATCAGTCCTCGTCTCGAGTGGGGGCATGCGCATGCTCCTTCACCCCGAGCTGTAGCAGCAGTGTCATGCTTCCCGTCGCGTGGATCAATGGATCTCTGGCTTTTCCTCCAGGCTTTTCCTAGAGGATTTCCCACGAGGCTTTCCCACAGGGCTGTCCCCCGTGCCACCGTGGTGTGAGGCGATCCTCGGCATGAAAGTTTAGGCACTCTGTAAAAACAAGATCCTCTGGAATGGACTGAGACATCTGGGGACGCTTGGAATGGTGGCACGACCATGGAGTTCCTCTCTCCCTTCCTGTGGAGAGCGCCTCCACCTGAGATGCGACGGGAATGCCGGAAGTTCTTTCCCGACCAAGCAGGGAAAGGATCCCTCATCTCTAGCTAGGAGGATGAAATGGGGCTACTCTGGATGTGGGCAGGACCCTCGTGTTTCCTCTCGAGTGGAGATGGGAATGTCGGGGAACTTCTTGAGTTGCAGCAAGGGTGTGAAAGACCCTTTGGAAGTTCCAGAGATTAGATGTAATTAGCCTCGAGACACCTCATTGGAAATGGGCCTCATCTCGCCTGGAGGGGAGAACCTCCTGGATTTTCTCGAGTTGCGGCAGGTGCTCCCGACTTACGACGGGGACCTCAGGGACCCGCTCTGGTGGCTTCATCAAAGGCCAGTCCCCATGCCAGATGCTGGGGGGCTTCTCTTGATAACTCTCCTGTTGATGCCCGGGCCGAACAACTTGTGTGGATTCGGGGCCGGAACCTGAGGTTTCCTCTGCAGTGCTGACATGGATATTGGGGTTCTTCTGGAGTCTCCCCTGGAGAGTCAATCCTCCTTCTCAAGTGAGGGCACGCACGTGTGCTTTCCTCCCGAGCTGTAGCAGCAGGGTCACGCTTCCCTGTCGTGTGGATCAAGGGATCTGTGGCTTTCCCTGGAGGCTTTCCCACGAGGCTTTCTCACAGGGCTTTCCCTCGTGCCACCGTGGTGTGAGTTGATCCTCAGCGTGAAAGTCGAGGCAGTGCAGAGAAAACAGGTTCCTCTGGAATGGACTGATGCTGGGAGCCAGTATGAGGACTCCCGCCCGTGATAACGTCATGAGGAAGAAAGCTGACATAGGCATGGTGTGTTCAGACTTCAGGGACCCCTCTGGAAGTTCCTACGCACGTACCCCAACAAAAATCTGCCGGCTTTTTTGCTCTGCTTTTCCACTCTTCTGACATTTTCTGGAAAAAGTCAATTCAGGGCTTTAGTCTTCTGCATTTGAAAGAGTGTTTCAATCCAAAAACCCCTCTGAATGCTTTCTAGCCTGCCTGCAGGACTCGTACAGCTGGGCATGTGATTGTTTGAGGCCTCCTTTCCCCAGGAGGCACAGGAAGCTTAAAACATCCTAGGAATGTAGGGGCATCCGAGGAGTCAAAATCTTTATAATAGGACTGATAAAAAGTTTCATTTTTTGGGTCAATGCTTGCTGCCAAATTTTCATATCCTTTATTTTTAGATAGAGTTGGTATATTAAAAAAACAAGTAGTAGACCTGGTATTAGCAACATTAGATCTTTGAGTTAAGTACCTTCTTTGTTATAACCCACTGCACCTTTGTTCTATAGAGATGTAACTTTAATGCTTTAAGGAAATGCAGATTAAAGAAAAACACTTCAGAGGAAACAAAATTAACATTCATTAAGGAAGAGAGCCAAAAAGTGTTTAACAAGCCTCTTGGCCAGAAGATAATGTAAATCACCAGAGACCTTTTGTATACAAAATGATGTACAGAAAGAGTCTGGGGTGCGAACGCTACATAATTTTGTGTTACCCATTGAACTCCATGTTTTATCAAAAGTATAAAAGGCTTTATGAACAATAAAGGATGGGGCCAGTTTCTCGGACCAATTTCTCGAACTAGTCTCTCGGCCTGGTTTCTTGGGACTCAGGCTCCCCCCGTGTCTTTTTCTCTCTTTCTTCTTCTCTCCCTTTCCTTCTCTCTGCTTTTTCCTTTAACTTCAGGCTGAATCTCCACCAGGGGCGCGGAGGCTCGCCAGGTCTACTTACTTGCCTGGCTGTTAAGACCTGCACGAAAGGGAGCTTAAGGCGAGGCACCCTTAGATATTCAAGCAGGGGCTGGTGGCCCAACGTAGATGGTGAAAATTCCTTGTCTGGAATTTTATTGGCCTTCCACGTAAACCAAGCTATTCAGCCCTTTTCCTCCAGTTAATCTTCTTACTACACTATAATTTCTTAATCTAATCTTACATTAATAAATAAAAAAGACTTTCCACGACAACGCCGTCCATCCGTCGAATTCCCTGGATCCAGCGGGGCTGGACCCCGGCAGACTGAGATATCTGGGGGACTCTTGGAATGGTGGCACGACCCTGGAGTTCCTCCGCCTTTCCTGTGGAGAGCGCCTCCTCATGAGATGCGACGGGAACACCGGGAATTCTTTCCCGACATGCAGGGAAAGGATACCTGACCTCGAGGTATGAGGCGGAAACGGGGCTCCTCTGGATGTGGGCGGGATTCTCGTGCTTCCTCTCGAGTGGAGTCAGGTATGTCGGGGAACTTCTTGAGTTGCAGCAAGGGTATGAAGGACCCTTTGGAAGTTCCAGATGTTAGGTATGGTTAGCCTCGAGACGCCTCAGAGGAAAAGGGCCTCATCTCGCCTGGAGGGGAGAACCTCCTGGATTTTCTCGAGTTGCGGCAGGTGCTCTTGACTTACTACGGGGACCTCAGGGACCCACTCTGGTGGCCTCAGGAAAGGCCAGTCCCCATGTGAGTTGCTCGGGGGCCTCTTGGGATTCCTCTCCCGTCGATGCCGGGGCCTAAGACCTTGTGTGCCAGAACCTGAGGATTCCTCTCCAGTGTAGACATGGATCTTGGGGTACTTCTAAGTCCTCCCAGGGGAGTTAGTCGTCGTCTTGAGTGGGGGCATGCACGTGTGCTTTCCTCCCGATCTGTAGCAGCAGTGTCACGCTTCTCTTCGCGTGGATCAAGGGATCTGTGGCTTTCCCTCGTGGCTTTCCACGAGGCTTTCCCACAAGACTTTCCCACGAGGCTTTCCCACAGGGCTGTCCCACGCGCCACCGTGGTGTGAGTCGATCCTCGGCTTGAAAGTCGAGGCAGTGCAGGGAAAACAGGTTTCCCTGGAATGGACTGAGACATCTGCGGGACTCTGGGAATGGTGGCACGACCCTGGAGTTCCTCTAGCCTTTCCTGTTGAGAGCGCCTCCTCTTGAGATGCGAAGGGAAGGCCGGGAATTCTTTCCCGACCACGCAGGGAAAGGATCCCACCTCTCGAGCTATGCGGCGGAAACGGGGCTCCTCTGGATGTGGGCGGGACTCTCGTTCTTCCTCTCGAGTGGAGATGGGTATGTCCGGGAACTTGTTGAGTTGCAGCAAGGGTGTGAAGGACCCTTTGGAAGTTCCAGAGGTTAGGTGTGATTAGCCTCGAGACGCCTCAGCGGAAATGGGCCTCATCTCGCCTGGAGGAGAGAACCTCCAGGATTTTCTCGAGTTGCGGCAGGTGCTCTCGACTTACGACGGGCCCCTTAGGGACCCGCTCTGGTGGAATCAGGAAAGGCCAGTCCCCATGCGAGTTGCTCTGGGGCCTCTCGGGATTCCTCTCCCGTCGATGCCGGGGCCTAAGACCTTGTGTGGAGTCCGTGCCAGAACCTGAGGATTCCTCTCCAGTGCTGACATGGATCTTGGGGTACTTCTGGAGTGTCCCCAGGGGAGTCAGTCCTCGTCTCGAATGGGGGCATGCACGTGCGGTTTCCTCCCGAGCTCTAGCAGCAGTGTCACGCTTCCCGTCGCGTGGATCAAGTGATCTTAGAGTTTCCCTTGAGGCTCTCCCACGAGGCTTTCCCAGGAGACTTTCCCACAGGGATGTCCCACGTGCCACCGTGCTGTGAGTCGATCCTCAGCTTGAAAGTCGCGGTAATCGAGGGAAAACAGTTTTCCCTGGAATGGACTGAGACATCTGCGGGACTCTGGGAATGGTGGCAAGACCCGGGAGTTCCTGTCGCCTTTCCTGTGGAGAGCGCCTCTTTTTGAGATGCGACGGGAACGCCGGGAATTCTTTCCGGACCACACAGGGAAAGGATCCCTCCTATCGAGTCGGAGGCGGAAACGGGGCTCCTCTGGATGTGGGCGGGACTCTCGTGCTTCCTCTCGAGTGGAGACGGGTATGCCCGGGAACTTGTTGAGTTGCAGCAAGGGTGTGAAGGAGCCTTGGGAAGTTCCAGAGGTTAGGTGTGATTAGCCTCGAGACGCCTCAGTGGAAATGGGACTCATCTCGCCTGAAGGGGAGTACCGCCTGGATTTTCTCGAGTTGCGGCAGCTGCTCTCGACTTACGATGGGGACCTCAGGGACCCGCTCTGGTGGCCTTAGGAAAGGCCAGTCCCCATGCGAGTTGCTCACGGGCCTCTCGGGATTCCTCTCCCGTCGATGCCAGGGCCTAAGACCTTGTGTGGAGTCGTTGCCGGAACCTGAGGATTCCTCTCCAGTGCTGACATGGATCTTGGGGTACTTGTGGAGTCTCCCCAGTGGAGTCAGTCCTCGTCTCGAGTGGGGGCATTCACGTGCGCTTTCCTCCCGAGCTGTAGCAGCAGTGTCACGCTTCCCTTCGCATGCATCAAGGGATCTGTGGCTTTCCCTCGAGGCTTTCCCACGAGGCTTTCCCACGAGGCTTTCCCAAAGGGCTCTCCCACGTGTCACCGTGGTGTGAGTCGATCCTTGACTTGAAGTCGAGGTAGTGCAGGGAAAACAGGTTTCCCTGGAATGGACTGAGACATCTGGGGGACTCTGGGAATGGTGGCACGACCCTGGAGTTCCTCTCGCCTTTACTTTGGAGAGCGCCCCCTCTTGAGATGCGACGGGAACGCCGGGATTTCTTTCCGGAACACGCAGGGAAAGGATCTCTCCTCTCGAGCTAGGAGGCGGAAACAGGGCTCCTCTGGATTTGGGCGGGACTCTCGTGCTTACTCTCGAGTGGAGACGGGTGTGTCGGGGAACTTCTTGATTCCAGCATGGGTGTAAAGGTCCCTTTGGAAGTTCCAGAGGTTAGATGTGATTAGCCTCGAGACGCCTCAGCGGAAATGGGCATCATCTCGCCTGGAGGGCAGAACCTCCTGGATTTTCTCGAGTTGCAGCAGGTGCTCTCGACTTACGATGGGCCCCTTAGGGACCGGCTCTGGTGGCCACAGGAAAGGCCAGTCCCCATGCGAGTTGCTCAGGAGACTCTCGGGATTTCTCTCCCGTCCATGCCAGGGCCTAGGACCTGGTGTGGAGTCGGTGCCGGAACCTGAGTATTACTCTCCAGTGCTGACATGGATCTTGGGGTAATTCTGGAGTCTCCCCAGGGGAGTCTGTCCTCGTCTCGAGTGGGGGCATGCACGTGCGCTTTCCTCCCGAGCTGTAGCAGCAGTGTCACGCTTCCCTTCTCGTGGATCAAGGGATCTGAGGCTTTCCTTCGAGGCTTTCCCACGAGGCTTTCCCACAGGGGTGTCCCAGGTGCCACCGTGGTGTGAGTCGATCCTCGGCTTGAAAGTAGAGGCAGTGCAGGGAAAACTGGTTTCCCTGGAATGGACTGAGCCATCTGGGGGACTCCTGGAATGTTGGCACGACCCTGGAGTTCCTCTCGCCTTTCCTGTGGAGAGCGCCTCCTCTTGACATGCGACGGGAACGCCAGGAATTCTTTCCCGACCACTCAGGGAAAGATCCCTCCTCTCGAGCTATGAGGCGGAAACGGGGCTCGCTGGATGTGGGCGGGACTCTCGTGCTTCCTCTCGAGTGGAGACGGGAATGTCGGGGAAATTCCTCAGTTGCAGCAAGGGTGTGAAGGACCCTTTGGAAATTCAAGAGGTTAGGTGTGATTAGCCTTGAGAAACCTCAGCGGTAATGGGCCTCATCTGGCCTGGAAGGGAGGACCTCCTGGATTTTCTCAAGTTGCGGCAGGTGCTCTGGACTTATGACGGGGAACTCAGGGACCCGCTCTGGTGGCCTTAGGAAAGGCCAGTCCCCATGCGAGTTGCTGGGGGCCCTCTCGCAATTCCTCTCCCGACGATGCCGTGGCCTAAGACCTTTTGTGGAGTCAGTGCCGGAACCTGTGGATTCCTCTCCAATGCTGACATAGATCTTGAGGAGATTCTGGAGTCTCCCAAGGGGAGTCAGTCCTCGTCTCGAGTGGGGGCATGCACGTGCGCTTTCCTCCCGAGCTGTTGCAGCAGTGTCACGCTTCCTTTCGCGTGGATCAAAGCATCTGTGGCTTTCCCTCGAGGCTTTCCCACGAGGCTTTCCCAAGAGGCTTTCCCACAGGGCTGTCCCACGTGCCACCGTGGTGTGAGTCGATCCTCGGCTTGAAAGTCGAGGCAGTGCGGGGATAACAGGTTTCCCTGGAATGGACTGAGACATCTGGTGGCCTCTGGGAATGGTGGCACGACCCTGGAGTTCCTCTCGCCTTTCCTGTGGAGAGCGCCTCCTCTTGAGATGCGCCGGGAACACCGGGAATTCTTTCCCAATCACGCAGGGAAAGGATCCCTCCTATCGAGCTAGGAGGCGGAAACAGGGCTCCTCTGGATGTGGGCGGGACTCTCGTGCTTCCTCTCGAGTGGAGATGGGTATGTCAGGGAACTTCTTGAGTTGCAGCAAGGGTGTGAAGGACCCTTTGGAAGTTCCAGAGGTTAGGTGTGATTAGCCTCGAGTCGCCTCAGCGGAAATGGTCCTCATCTCGCCTGGAGGGGAGAACCTCCTGGATATTCTCGAGTTGCGGCAGGTGCTCTCGACTTACGACGGGAACCTCAGGGACCCGCTCTGGTTGCCTCAGGAAAGGCCAGTCCCCATGCGAGTTGCTCCGGGGCCTACGGGATTCCTCTCCCTGTCGATGCCAGGGCCTAAGACCTTGTGTGAAGTCGGTGCGGGAACCTGAGGATTCGTCTCAGTGCTGACATGGATCTTGGGATATTTCTGGAGTCTCCCCAGAGGAGTCAGTCCCCGTCTCGAGTGGGGGCATGCACGTGTGCTTTCCTCTTGAGCAGTAGCAGCAGTGTCACGCTTCCCTTCGCGTGGATCAAGGGATCTGTGGCTTTCCCTCGAGGCTTTTCCCACGAGGCTTTCCCACAGGGCTGTCCCACGTGCCACCGAGGTGTGAGTCGATCCTCGACTTGAAAGTCGAGGCAGTGCAGGGAAAACAGGTTTCCCTGGAATGGATTGAGACATCTGGGGGTCTCTGGGAATGCTGGCAAGACCCTGGAGTTCCTCTCGCCTTTCCTGTGGAGAGCGCCTCCTCTTGAGATGCGACGGGAACGCCGGGAATTCTTTCCCAACCACGCAGGGAAAGGATACTACCTCTCGAGCTAGGAGGCGGAAACGTGGTTCCTCTGGATGTGGGCGGGACTCTCGGGCTTCCTCTCGAGTGAAGACGGGTATGTCGGGGAACTTCTTGAGTTGCAGCAAGGGTGTGAAGGACCCTTGGAAGTTCCACAGGTTAGGTGTGATTAGCCTCGAGACGCCTCAGCAGAAATGGCCCTCATCTCGCCTGGAGGGGAGAACCTCCTGGATTTTCTCGAGTTGCGGCAGGTGCTGTCGACTTACGACGGGGACCTCAGGAACCCGCTCTGGGGGCGTCAGGAAAGGCCAGTCCCCATGAGAGTTGCTCGGTGGCCTCTCGGGATTCCTCTCCCGTCGATGCCGGGTCCTAAGGTCTTGTGTGGAGTGGGTGCCGGAACCTGAGGATATCTCTCCGGTGCTGACATGGATCTTGGGTACATCTGGAGTCTCCAAAGGGGAGTCAGTCCTCGTCTCGAATGGGGGAATGCACGTACGCTTTCCTCCCGAGCTCTAGCAGCAGTGTCACGCTTCCCTTCACGTGGATCAAGGCATCTGTGGCTTTCCCTCAAGGCTTTCCCATGAGGCTTACCCACGAGGCTTTCCCACAGGGCTGTCGTACGTGCCACCGTGATGTGAGTCGATCCTCGGCTTGAAGGTCGAGGCAGTCTGGAGAAAACAGGTTTCCCTGGAATGGACTGAGACATCTGGGGGACTCCTGGAATGCTGGCACGACCCTGGAGTTCCTCTCGCCTTTCCTGTGGAGAGCGCCTCCTCTTGAGATGCGATGGGAACGCCGGGAATTCTTTCCCGACCAAGCAGGGAAAGATCCCTCCTCTCGAGCTATGAGGCGGAAACGGGGCTCCTCTGGATGTGGGCGGGACTCTCGTGCTTCCTCTCGAGTGGAGACGGGAATATCGGGGAAATTCCTCAGTTGCATCAAGGGAGTAGAGGACCCTTTGGAAATTCAAGAGGTTAGGTGTGATTAGCCTTGAGAAACCTCAGCGGAAATGGGCCTCATCTCGCCTGGAAGGGAGAACCTCCTGGATTTTCTCAAGTTGGGGCAGGTGCTCTGGACTTATGACGGGGAACTCAGGGACCCGCTCTGGTGGCCTTAGGAAAGGCCAGTCCCCATGCGAGTTGCTCGGGGGCCTCTGGCCATTCCTCTCCCGTCAATGCCGGGGCCTAAGACCTTTTGTGCCAGAACATGTGGATTCCTCTCCAGTGCTGACATGGATCTTGAGGAGATTCTGGAGTCTCCCCAGGGGAGTCAGTCCTCGTCTCGAGTGGGGGCATGCACGTGCGTTTTCCTCCCGAGTTGTTGCAGCAGTGTCACGCTTCCCTTCGCGTGGATCAAAGCATCTGTGGCTTTCCCTCGAGGCTTTCCCTCGAGGCTTTCCCACGAGGCTTTCCCACAGGGCTGTCCCACGTGCCACCGTGGTGTGAGTCGATCCTCGGATTGAATGTCGAGGCAGTGCTGGGAAAACAGGTTTCCGTGGAATGGACTGAGACATCTGGGGGACTCTGGGAATGGTGGCACGACCCTGGAGTTCCTGTCGATTTCCTGTGGAGAGGGCCTCGTCTTGAGATGCGCCGGGAACACCGGGAATTCTTTCCCGATCACGCAGGGAAAGGATCCCTCCTCTCCAGCTAGGAGGCGGAAACGGGTCTCCTCTGGATGTTGGCGGGACTCTCGTGATTCCTCTCGAGTGGAGATTGGTATGTCAGGGAACTTCTTCAGTTGCAGCAAGGGTGTGAAGGTCCCTTTGGAAATTCCAGAGGTTAGGTGTGATTAGCCTCGAGACGCCTCAGCGGAAATGGGCCTCATCTCGCCTGGAGGAGAGACCCTTCTGGATATTCTCGAGTTGCGGCAGGTGCTCTGGACTTACGACGGGAACCTCAGGGACTCGCTCTGGTGGCCTCAGGAAAGGCCAGTCCCAATGCGAGTTGCTCGGGGGCATCACGGGATACCTCTCTGTCGATGCCGGAGCTAAAGACCTTTATTGCAGTCGATGCAGGAACCTGAGAATTCCTCTCCAGTGCTGACATGGAACTTGGGGTACTTCTGCAGTCTCCCCAGGGAAATCAGTTCTCGTCACGATAGGGGGCATGCAAGTGCGCTTTCCTTCCGAGCTGTAGCAGCAGTGTCACGCTTCCCTTCGCGTGGATCAAGGAATCTGTGGCTTTTCCTCGAGGCTTTCCCACGAGGCTTTCCCAAGAGGCTTTCCCACAGGGCTGTCCCACGTGCCACCGTGGTGTGAGTCGATCCTCGGCTTGAAAGTCGAGGCAGTGCGGGGATAACAGGTTTCCCTGGAATGGACTGAGACATCTGGTGGCCTCCTGGAATGGTGGCACGACCCTGGAGTTCCTCTCGCCTTTCCTGTGGAGAGCGCCTCCTCTTGAGATGCGCCGGGAACACCGGGAATTCTTTCCCAATCACGCAGGGAAAGGATCCCTCCTATCGAGCTAGGAGGCGGAAACAGGGCTCCTCTGGATGTGGGCGGGACTCTCGTGCTTCCTCTCAAGTGGAGATGGGTATGTCAGGGAACTTCTTGAGTTGCAGCAAGGGTGTGAAGGACCCTTTGGAAGTTCCAGAGGTTAGGTGTGATTAGCCTCGAGTCGCCTCAGCGGAAATGGTCCTCATCTCGCCTGGAGGGGAGAACCTCCTGGATATTCTCGAGTTGCGGCAGGTGCTCTCGACTTACGACGGGAACCTCAGGGACCCGCTCTGGTTGCCTCAGGAAAGGCCAGTCCCCATGCGAGTTGCTCACGGGCCTCTCGGGATTCCTCTCCCGTCGATGCCAGGGCCTAAGACCTTGTGTGAAGTCGGTGCGGGAACCTGAGGATTCGTCTCAGTGCTGACATGGATCTTGGGATATTTCTGGATTCTCCCCAGAGGAGTCAGTCCCCGTCTCGAGTGGGGGCATGCACGTGTGCTTTCCTCTTGAGCAGTAGCAGCAGTGTCACGCTTCCCTTCGCGTGGATCAAGGGATCTGTGGCTTTCCCTCGAGGTTTTCCCACGAGGCTTTCCCACAGGGCTGTCCCACGTGCCACCGAGGTGTGAGTCGATCCTCGACTTGAAAGTCGAGGCAGTGCAGGGAAAACAGGTTTCCCTGGAATGGATTGAGACATCTGGGGGTCTCTGGGAATGCTGGCAAGACCCTGGAGTTCCTCTCGCCTTTCCTGTGGAGAGCGCCTCCTCTTGAGATGCGACGGGAACGCCGGGAATTCTTTCCCAACCACGCAGGGAAAGGATACTACCTCTCGAGCTAGGAGGCGGAAACGTGGTTCCTCTGGATGTGGGCGGGACTCTCGGGCTTCCTCTCGAGTGAAGACGGGTATGTCGGGGAACTTCTTGAGTTGCAGCAAGGGTGTGAAGGACCCTTGGAAGTTCCACAGGTTAGGTGTGATTAGCCTCGAGACGCCTCAGCAGAAATGGCCCTCATCTCGCCTGGAGGGGAGAACCTCCTGGATTTTCTCGAGTTGCGGCAGGTGCTGTCGACTTACGACGGGGACCTCAGGAACCCGCTCTGGGGGCGTCAGGAAAGGCCAGTCCCCATGAGAGTTGCTCGGTGGCCTCTCGGGATTCCTCTCCCGTCGATGCCGGGGTCCTAAGGTCTTGTGTGGAGTGGGTGCCGGAACCTGAGGATATCTCTCCGGTGCTGACATGGATCTTGGGTACATCTGGAGTCTCCAAAGGGGAGTCAGTCCTCGTCTCGAATGGGGGAATGCACGTACGCTTTCCTCCCGAGCTCTAGCAGCAGTGTCACGCTTCCCTTCACGTGGATCAAGGCATCTGTGGCTTTCCCTCAAGGCTTTCCCATGAGGCTTACCCACGAGGCTTTCCCACAGGGCTGTCGTACGTGCCACCGTGATGTGAGTCGATCCTCGGCTTGAAGGTCGAGGCAGTCTGGAGAAAACAGGTTTCCCTGGAATGGACTGAGACATCTGGGGGACTCCTGGAATGCTGGCACGACCCTGGAGTTCCTCTCGCCTTTCCTGTGGAGAGCGCCTCCTCTTGAGATGCGATGGGAACGCCGGGAATTCTTTCCCGACCAAGCAGGGAAAGATCCCTCCTCTCGAGCTATGAGGCGGAAACGGGGCTCCTCTGGATGTGGGCGGGACTCTCGTGCTTCCTCTCGAGTGGAGACGGGAATATCGGGGAAATTCCTCAGTTGCATCAAGGGAGTAGAGGACCCTTTGGAAATTCAAGAGGTTAGGTGTGATTAGCCTTGAGAAACCTCAGCGGAAATGGGCCTCATCTCGCCTGGAAGGGAGAACCTCCTGGATTTTCTCAAGTTGGGGCAGGTGCTCTGGACTTATGACGGGGAACTCAGGGACCCGCTCTGGTGGCCTTAGGAAAGGCCAGTCCCCATGCGAGTTGCTCGGGGGCCTCTGGCCATTCCTCTCCCGTCAATGCCGGGGCCTAAGACCTTTTGTGCCGGAACATGTGGATTCCTCTCCAGTGCTGACATGGATCTTGAGGAGATTCTGGAGTCTCCCCAGGGGAGTCAGTCCTCGTCTCGAGTGGGGGCATGCACGTGCGTTTTCCTCCCGAGTTGTTGCAGCAGTGTCACGCTTCCCTTCGCGTGGATCAAAGCATCTGTGGCTTTCCCTCGAGGCTTTCCCTCGAGGCTTTCCCACGAGGCTTTCCCACAGGGCTGTCCCACGTGCCACCGTGGTGTGAGTCGATCCTCGGATTGAATGTCGAGGCAGTGCTGGGAAAACAGGTTTCCGTGGAATGGACTGAGACATCTGGGGGACTCTGGGAATGGTGGCACGACCCTGGAGTTCCTGTCGATTTCCTGTGGAGAGGGCCTCGTCTTGAGATGCGCCGGGAACACCGGGAATTCTTTCCCGATCACGCAGGGAAAGGATCCCTCCTCTCCAGCTAGGAGGCGGAAACGGGTCTCCTCTGGATGTTGGCGGGACTCTCGTGATTCCTCTCGAGTGGAGATTGGTATGTCAGGGAACTTCTTCAGTTGCAGCAAGGGTGTGAAGGTCCCTTTGGAAATTCCAGAGGTTAGGTGTGATTAGCCTCGAGACGCCTCAGCGGAAATGGGCCTCATCTCGCCTGGAGGGAGAGACCCTTCTGGATATTCTCGAGTTGCGGCAGGTGCTCTGGACTTACGACGGGGAACCTCAGGGACTCGCTCTCGTGGCCTCAGGAAAGGCCAGTCCCAATGCGAGTTGCTCGGGGGCATCACGGGATACCTCTCTGTCGATGCCGGAGCTAAAGACCTTTATTGCAGTCGATGCAGGAACCTGAGAATTCCTCTCCAGTGCTGACATGGAACTTGGGGTACTTCTGCAGTCTCCCCAGGGAAATCAGTTCTCGTCACGATAGGGGGCATGCAAGTGCGCTTTCCTTCCGAGCTGTAGCAGCAGTGTCACGCTTCCCTTCGCGTGGATCAAGGAATCTGTGGCTTTTCCTCGAGGCTTTCCCACGAGGCTTTCCCACGAGGCTTTCGCACAGGGCTGTCCCACGTGCCACCGTGGTGTGAGTCAATCCCCGGCTAGAAAGTGGAGGCAGGGCAGGGAAAATAGTTTTCCCTGGAGAGGACTGAGACATCTGGGGGACTCTGGGAAAGGTGGCACGACCCTGGAGTTCCTCTCGCCTTTCCTGTGGAGAGCGCCTCCTCTTAAGATGCGTCGGGAACTCCGGGAATTCTTTCCCGACCACGCAGGGAAATGATCCCTCCCTGGGGATGGAGGCGGAAACGGGGCTCCTTTGGATGTGGGCGGGACTCACCTGCTTCCTCTCGAGTGGAGACGGGTGTGTCGGGGAAATTCTTGAGTTGCAGCAAGGGTGTGAAGGACCCTTTGGAAGTACCAGAGGTTAGGTGAGATTAGCCTCGAGACGCCTCAGCGGAAATGGGCCTCATCTCGCCTGGAGGGGAGAACCTCCTGGATTTTCTCGAGTTGCGGCAGGTGCTCTCGACTTACGACGGGGACCTCAGGGACCCGCTCTGGTGGCCTCAGGAAAGGCCAGTCCCCATGCGAGTTGCTCGGGGGCCTCTCGGGATTCCTCTCCCGTCAATGCCAGAGCCTAAGACCTTGTGTGGAGTCGGTGCCGGAACCTGAGGATTCCTCTCCAGTGCTGACATGGGTCTTGGGGTACTTCTGGAGTCTCCCCAGGGGAGTCAGTCCTCGTCTCGAGTGGGGCATGCACGTGGGATTTCCTCCCGAGGTGTAGCAGCAGTGTCACGCTTCCCTTCAGGTGGATCAAGGGATCAGGGGCTTTCCCTCGAGTCTTTCCGAAGAGGCTTTCCCATGAGGCTTTCCCACAGGGATGTCCCACGTGCCACCGAGGTGTGAGTCGATCCTCGACTTGAAAGTCGAGGCAGTGCAGGGAAAACAGGTTTCCCTGGAATGGACTGAGACATCTGGGCGACTCTGGGAATGGTGGCACGACCCTGGAGTTCCTCTCGCCTTTACTTTGGAGAGCGCCCCTCTTGAGATGCGACGGGAACGCCGGGAATTTCTTTCCCGGAACACGCAGGGAAAGGATCCTCTCCTCTCGAGCTAGGAGGCGGAAACAGGGCTCCTCTGGATTTGGGCGGGACTCTCGTGCTTACTCTCGAGTGGAGACGGGTATGTCGGGGAACTTCTTGATTCCAGCATGGGTGTGAAAGGTCCCTTTGGAAGTTCCAGAGGTTAGGATGTGATTAGCCTCGAGACGCCTCAGCGGAAATGGGCCTCATCTCGCCTGGAGGGCAGAACCTCCTGGATTTTCTCGAGTTGCAGCAGGTGCTCTCGACTTACGACTGGGGACCTCTAGGGACCCGCTCTGGTGGCCTACAGGAAAGGCCAGTCCCCATGCGAGTTGCTCGGGGACTCTCGGGATTTCTCTCCCGTCCATGCCAGGGCCTAAGACCTGGTGTGGAGTCGGTGCCGGAACCTGAGGTATTCCTCTCCAGTGCTGACATGGATCTTGGGGTAATTCTGGAGTCTCCCCAGGGGAGTCATGTCCTCGTCTCGAGTGGGGGCATGCACGTGCGCTTTCCTCCCGAGCTGTAGCAGCAGTGTCACGCTTCCCTTCTCGTGGATCAAGGGATCTGAGGCTTTCCCTCGAGGCTTTCCCACGAGGCTTTCCCACGAGGCTTCCACAGGCTGTCCCACGTGCCACCGTGGTGTGAGTCGATCCTCGGCTTGAAAGTCAGAGGCAGTGCAGGGAAAACAGGTTTCCCTGGAATGGACTGAGACATCTGGGGGACTCCTGGGAATGGTTGGCACGACCCTGGAGTTCCTCTCGCCTTTCCTGTGGAGAGCGCCTCCTCTTGAGATGCGACGGGAACGCCAGGGAATTCTTTCCCGACCACGCAGGGAAAGGATCCCTCCTCTCGAGCTATGGAGGCGGAAACGGGGCTCCTCTGGATGTGGGCGGGACTCTCGTGCTTCCTCTCGAGTGGAGACGGGTAATGTCGGGGAAATTCCTCAGTTGCAGCAAGGGTGTGAAGGACCCTTTGGAAATTCAAGAGGTTAGGTGTGATTAGCCTCGAGAAACCCTCAGCGGAAATGGGCCTCATCTCGCCTGGAAGGGAGAACCTCCTGGATTTTCTCGAGTTGCGGCAGGTGCTCTGGACTTACGACGGGGAACTCAGGGACCCGCTCTGGTGGCCTTCAGGAAAGGCCAGTCCCCATGCGAGTTGCTCGGGGGCCTCTCGGCATTCCTCTCCCGTCGATGCCGGGGCCTAAGACCTTTGTGGAGTCAGTGCCGGAACCTGTGGATTCCTCTCCTGTGCTGACATGGATCTTGAGGAGCTTCTGGAGTCTCCCCAGGGGATTCAGTCCTCGTCTCGAGTGGGGGCATGCACGTGCGCTTTCCTCCCGAGCTGTTAGCAGCAGTGTCACGCTTCCCTTTCGCGTGGATCAAGGATCTGTGGCTTTCCCTCGAGGCTTTCCCACGAGGCTTTCCCACGAGGCTTTCCCACAGGGCTGTCCCACGTGCCACCGTGGTGTGAGTCGATCCTCGGCTTGAAAGTCGAGGCAGTGCAGGGGAAAACAGGTTTCCCTGGAATGGACTGAGACATCTGGTGGACTCTGGGAATGGTGGCACGTCCCTGGAGTTCCTCTCGCCTTTCCTGTGGAGAGCGCCTCCTCTTGAGATGCGACGGGAACACTGGGAATTCTTTCCCGATCACGCAGGGAAAGGATCCCTCCTCTCGAGCTAGGAGGCGGAAACGGGCTCCTCTGGATGTGGGCGGACTCTCGTGCTTCCTCTCGAGTGGAGACGGGTATGTCAGGGGAACTTCTTGAGTTGCAGCAAGGGTGTGAAGGACCCTTTGGAAGTTCCAGAGGTTAGGTGTGATTAGCCTCGAGACGCCTCAGCGGAAATGGGCCTCATCTCGCCTGGAGGGGAGAACCTCCTGGATTTTCTCGAGTTGCGGCAGGTGCTCTCGACTTACGACGGGGACCTCAGGGACCCGCTCTGGTGGCCTCAGGAAAAGGCCAGTCCCCATGCGAGTTGCTCGGGGGCCTCTCGGGATTCCTCTCCGTCGATGCCGGGCCTAAGACCTTGTGTGGAGTCGGTGCCTGGAACCTGAGGATTCGTCTCCAGTGCTGACATGGATCTTGGGGTACTTCTGGAGTCTCCCAGGGAGTCAGTCCCGTCTCGAGTGGGGCATGCACGTGCGCTTTCCTCTTGAGCGTAGCAGCAGTGTCACGCTTCCCTTCGCGTGGATCAAGGGATCTGTGGCTTTCCCTCGAGGCTTTCCCACGAGGCTTTCCCACAGGGCTGTCCCACGTGCCACCGAGGTGTGAGTCGATCCTCGCTTGAAAGTCGAGGCAGTGCAGGGAAAACAGGTTTCCCTGGAATGGATTGAGACATCTGGGGACTCTGGGAATGTGGCACGACCCTGGAGTTCCTCTCGCCTTTCCTGTGGAGAGCGCCTCCTCTTGAGATGCGACGGGAACGCCGGAATTCTTTCCCACCACGCAGGGAAAGGATCCCTCTCTCGAGCTAGGAGGCGGAAACGGGTCCTCTGGATGTGGCGGGACTCTCGGCTTCCTCTCGAGTGGAGACGGGTATGTCGGGGAACTTCTTGAGTTGCAGCAAGGGTGTGAAGGACCCTTGGAAGTTCCAGAGGTTAAGGTGTGATTAGCCTCGAGACGCCTCAGTGGAAATGGGCCTCATCTCGCCTGGAGGGGAGAACCTCCTGGATTTTTCTCGAGTTGCAGGCAGGTGCTCTCGACTTACGACGGGGACCTCAGGGACCCGCTCTGGTGACCTCAGGAAAGGCCAGTCCCCATGCGAGTTGCTCGGGGGCCTCTCGGGATTCCTCTCCCGTCCGATGCGAGGCCTAAGACCTTGTGTGGAGTCGGTGCGGAACCTGAGGATTCCTCTCCAGTGCTGACATGGATCTTGGGTACATCTGGAGTCTCCACAGGGGAGTCAGTCCTCGTCTCGAATGGGGAATGCACGTGCGCTTTCCTCCCGAGCTCTAGCAGCAGTGTCACGCTTCCCTTCGCGTGGATCAAGGCATCTGTGGCTTTCCCTCAAGGCTTTCCATGAGGCTTACCCACGAGGCTTTCCCACAGGGCTGTCGTACGTGCCACCGTGATGTGAGTCGATCCTCGGCTTGAAGGTCGAGGCAGTCTGGAGAAAACAGGTTTCCCTGGAATGGACTGAGACATCTGGGGGACTCCTGGAATGCTGGCATGACCCTGGAGTTCCTCTCGCCTTTCCTGTGGAGAGCGCCTCCTCTTGAGATGCGATGGGAACGCCGGAATTCTTTCCCGACCAAGCAGGAAAGATCCCTCCTCTCGAGCTATGAGGCGGAAACGGGGCTCCTCTGGATGTGGGCGGACTCTCGTGCTTCCTCTCGAGTGGAGACGGAATATCGGGGAAATTCCTCAGTTGCATCAAGGGAGTGGAGGACCCTTTGGAAATTCAAGAGGTTAGGTGTGATTAGCCTTGAGAAACCTCAGCGGAAATGGGCCTCATCTCGCCTGGAACGGAGAACCTCCTGGATTTTCTCAAGTTGGGGCAGGTGCTCTGGACTTAACGACGGGGAACTCAGGGACCCGCTCTGGTGGCCTTAGGAAAG
>NW_017189979.1:0-19591 GCF_001704415.2 Capra hircus
GAAAGTGTATGACAGACGTAGGTTCCCTAGCACTCTCCTCCCCAGCAGAGACATGTGCAGGTGGTTGGGGCCTGATCCTGCGTGTCTGGGTTCCTGCCCACAGCCCCAACTCAGGGGAAGCAGCCCCTGAGGCAAGACCTGCTGGAGGAGCCCTGCGCCCCGCCTGATAGGCGAGTGCACAGCCAGCAGGGAAGCGAGCCTCCTCGGGGGAAGAGGAGGCAGCCCAGCCCCGTCAAGTTGAAAGCCCTGCTTGCACGGAGCTAAGTGCGCCTCCAGTACGGCAGAGCTCTAGCTCTGCTCAGAGCCCCGATCTGGCAGAGTTCCTGGCGCGAGGCTGCTCTGCCGGGGGCTAGCCTTGCCCAGACTTGCCTTGCTTTTAGGCTGCCTCTCCAGGAAGGAGCAGGCAGCAGGAGCCTGGGAGTCGCCACTGGCGCCTTTCTTGCCTCAGCTCCAATCCTGCCTTGCCTTTGCACTTAGGTCCCAGTCCTCCTTAAGGAGAGCTTAGGGGCTGGTGGGTTGCACACTGCCAAGGGCTCCAGCAGTGAGAATTCTGTCAGAGGGAAGGGAAGGGCAACTGCAGGGCTCCTCCAGCGGTTGCTTGGCCGCCCAGATTCAGCGCCACACGGAGAGCACCAGGCTCCCAGGGCCCCTGGCTGGGGTTTTCAGCCCCGCACACACGGAGGCTGATTCCTTGGGTGCCCAGAAAGTGTATGACAGACGTAGGTTCCCTAGCACTCTCCTCCCCAGCAGAGACATGTGCAGGTGTTTGGGGCCTGATCCTGCGTGTCTGGGTTCCTGCCCACAGCCCCAACTCAGGGGAAGCAGCCCCTGAGGCAAGACCTGCTGGAGGAGCCCTGCGCCCCGCCTGATAGGCGAGTGCACAGCCAGCAGGGAAGCGAGCCTCCTCCTCGGGGAAGAGGAGGCAGCAAGTCCCCAAGCTGAAATCCCTGCTTACACGAAGCTAAGTGCGACTCCAGTACGGCAGATCTCTAGCTCTGTTCAGAGGCCCGATCTGGCAGAGTTCCTGGCACCAAGATGCTCTGCCATAGGCGAGCCTTGCGCAGACTTGCCTTGCTTTAAGGCTCCCTCCCAGGAAGGAGCAGGCTGTGTGAGGCTCGGAAACGCCACTGGCGCCTTCCTGGCTTCAGCTCTACCCCGCCTTGCCTTTGCACTTAGGTCCCAAGCGTCCTTGAGGAGGGCTTAGGGGCTGGTGGGTTGCACACTGCCAAGGGCTCCAGCAGTGAAAGCTCTGTCAGAGGGAAGCGAAGGGCAACAGCAGGGCTCCTTCAGCGGTTCCTTGGCCGCCCAGACAAAGCTCCGCACGGAGAGCACCAGGTTCCAAGGGCCCCTGGCTGGGTTTTGCATCCCCACACTGCCAGAGGCTGACTCCGTGGGTGCCTAGAAAGTGTGTGAGAGACGTAGGTTCCCTAGCACTCTCCTCCCCAGCAGAGACATGTGCAGGTGGTTGGGGCCTTATCCTGCGTGTCTGGGTTCCCGCCCACAGCCTCAACTCAGGGGAAGCAGCCCCTGAGGCAAGACCTGCTGGAGGAGCCCTGCGCGCCCGCCTGATAGGCGAGAGCACAGCCAGCAGTGTAGCGAGCCTCCTCGGGAGAAGAGGAGGCAGCCGAGCCCAGTCAAGAGGAAAGCCCTGCTTGCACGGAGCTAAGTGGGCCTCCAGTACGGCAGAGCTCTAGCTCTGCTCAGAGCCCCGATCTGGCAGAGTTCCTGGCGCGAGGCTGCTCTGCCGGCGGCTAGCCTTGCCCAGACTTGCCTTGCTTTTAGGCTGCCTCTCCAGGAAGGAGCAGGCAGCAGGAGCCTGGGAGTCGCCACTGGCGCCTTTCTTGCCTCAGCTCCAATCCTGCCTTGCCTTTGCACTTAGGTCCCAGTCCTCCTTAAGGAGAGCTTAGGGGCTGGTGGGTTGCACACTGCCAAGGGCTCCAGCAGTGAGAATTCTGTCAGAGGGAAGGGAAGGGCAACTGCAGGGCTCCTCCAGCGGTTGCTTGGCCGCCCAGATTCAGCGCACACGGAGAGCACCAGGCTCCCAGGGCCCCTGGCTGGGGTTTTCAGCCCCGCACACACGGAGGCTGATTCCTTGGGTGCCCAGAAAGTGTATGACAGACGTAGGTTCCCTAGCACTCTCCTCCCCAGCAGAGACATGTGCAGGTGTTTGGGGCCTGATCCTGCGTGTCTGGGTTCCTGCCCACAGCCCCAACTCAGGGGAAGCAGCCCCTGAGGCAAGACCTGCTGGAGGAGCCCTGCGCCCCCGCCTGATAGGCGAGTGCACAGCCAGCAGGGAAGCGAGCCTCCTCGGGGGAAGAGGAGGCAGCAAGTCCCCGTCAAGCTGAAATCCCTGCTTACACGAAGCTAAGTGCGACTCCAGTACGGCAGATCTCTAGCTCTGTTCAGAGGCCCGATCTGGCAGAGTTCCTGGCACCAAGATGCTCTGCCATAGGCGAGCCTTGCGCAGACTTGCCTTGCTTTAAGGCTCCCTCCCCAGGAAGGAGCAGGCTGTGTGAGGCTCGGAAACGCCACTGGCGCCTTCCTGGCTTCAGCTCTACCCCGCCTTGCCTTTGCACTTAGGTCCCAAGCGTCCTTGAGGAGGGCTTAGGGGCTGGTGGGTTGCACACTGCCAAGGGCTCCAGCAGTGAAAGCTCTGTCAGAGGGAAGCGAAGGGCAACAGCAGGGCTCCTTCAGCGGTTCCTTGGCCGCCCAGACAAAGCTCCGCACGGAGAGCACCAGGTTCCAAGGGCCCCTGGCTGGGTTTTGCATCCCCACACTCCAGAGGCTGACTCCGTGGGTGCCTAGAAAGTGTGTGAGAGACGTAGGTTCCCTAGCACTCTCCTCCCCAGCAGAGACATGTGCAGGTGGTTGGGGCCTTATCCTGCGTGTCTGGGTTCCCGCCCCACAGCCTCAACTCAGGGGAAGCAGCCCCTGAGGCAAGACCTGCTGGAGGAGCCCTGCGCGCCCGCCTGATAGGCGAGAGCACAGCCAGCAGTGTAGCGAGCCTCCTCGGGAGAAGAGGAGGCAGCCGAGCCCAGTCAAGAGGAAAGCCCTGCTTGCACGGAGCTAAGTGGGCCTCCAGTACGGCAGAGCTCTAGCTCTGCTCAAAGCCCCCATCTGGCAGAGTTTCTGGCGCGAGGCTGCTCGGCCGGGGGCTCGCCTTGCCCAGACTTGCCTTGCTTTTAGGCTCCCTCCCCAGGAAGGAGCTGTCTGAGCGAGCCTGGGAGACGCCACTGGTGCCTTCCTTGCCTCAGCTCCAATCCTGCCTTGCCTTTGCACATAGGTGCCAGGCGTTTGGGGAGGGCTTAGGGGGTGGTGGGTTGCACACTGCCAAGGGCTTCAGCAGTGAGAGCTCTGTCAGAGGGAAGGGAAGGGCAACTGCAGGGCTCCTCCAGCGGTTTCTAGGCCGCCTAGAATCAGCGCCGCACCGAGAGCACCAGGCTCCCAGGGCCCCTGGCTGGGGTTTTCAGCCCCGCACACACGGAGGCTGATTCCTTGGGTGCCCAGAAAGTGTATGACAGACGTAGGTTCCCTAGCACTCTCCTCCCCAGCAGAGACATGTGCAGGTGGTTGGGGGGGCCTGATCCTGCGTGTCTGGGTTCCTGCCCACAGCCCCAACTCAGGGGAAGCAGCCCCTGAGGCAAGACCTGCTGGAGGAGCCCTGCGCCCCCGCCTGATAGGCGAGTGCACAGCCAGCAGGGAAGCGAGCCTCCTCGGGGGAAGAGGAGGCAGCCCAGCCCCGTCAAGTTGAAAGCCCTGCTTGCACGGAGCTAAGTGCGCCTCCAGTACGGCAGAGCTCTAGCTCTGCTCAGAGCCCCGATCTGGCAGAGTTCCTGGCGCGAGGCTGCTCTGCCGGGGGCTAGCCTTGCCCAGACTTGCCTTGCTTTTAGGCTGCCTCTCCAGGAAGGAGCAGGCAGCAGGAGCCTGGGAGTCGCCACTGGCGCCTTTCTTGCCTCAGCTCCAATCCTGCCTTGCCTTTGCACTTAGGTCCCAGTCCTCCTTAAGGAGAGCTTAGGGGCTGGTGGGTTGCACACTGCCAAGGGCTCCAGCAGTGAGAATTCTGTCAGAGGGAAGGGAAGGGCAACTGCAGGGCTCCTCCAGCGGTTGCTTGGCCGCCCAGATTCAGCGCCACACGGAGAGCACCAGGCTCCCAGGGCCCCTGGCTGGGGTTTTCAGCCCCGCACACACGGAGGCTGATTCCTTGGGTGCCCAGAAAGTGTATGACAGACGTAGGTTCCCTAGCACTCTCCTCCCCAGCAGAGACATGTGCAGGTGTTTGGGGCCTGATCCTGCGTGTCTGGGTTCCTGCCCACAGCCCCAACTCAGGGGAAGCAGCCCCTGAGGCAAGACCTGCTGGAGGAGCCCTGCGCCCCCCCTGATAGGCGAGTGCACAGCCAGCAGGGAAGCGAGCCTCCTCGGGGGAAGAGGAGGCAGCAAGTCCCGTCAAGCTGAAATCCCTGCTTACACGAAGCTAAGTGCGACTCCAGTACGGCAGATCTCTAGCTCTGTTCAGAGGCCCGATCTGGCAGAGTTCCTGGCACCAAGATGCTCTGCCATAGGCGAGCCTTGCGCAGACTTGCCTTGCTTTAAGGCTCCCTCCCCAGGAAGGAGCAGGCTGTGTGAGGCTCGGAAACGCCACTGGCGCCTTCCTGGCTTCAGCTCTACCCCTGCCTTGCCTTTGCACTTAGGTCCCAAGCGTCCTTGAGGAGGGCTTAGGGGCTGGTGGGTTGCACACTGCCAAGGGCTCCAGCAGTGAAAGCTCTGTCAGAGGGAAGCGAAGGGCAACAGCAGGGCTCCTTCAGCGGTTCCTTGGCCGCCCAGACAAAGCTCCGCACGGAGAGCACCAGGTTCCAAGGGCCCCTGGCTGGGTTTTGCATCCCCACACTCCAGAGGCTGACTCCGTGGGTGCCTAGAAAGTGTGTGAGAGACGTAGGTTCCCTAGCACTCTCCTCCCCAGCAGAGACATGTGCAGGTGGTTGGGGCCTTATCCTGCGTGTCTGGGTTCCCGCCCACAGCCTCAACTCAGGGGAAGCAGCCCCTGAGGCAAGACCTGCTGGAGGAGCCCTGCGCGCCCGCCTGATAGGCGAGAGCACAGCCAGCAGTGTAGCGAGCCTCCTCGGGAGAAGAGGAGGCAGCCGAGCCCAGTCAAGAGGAAAGCCCTGCTTGCACGGAGCTAAGTGGGCCTCCAGTACGGCAGAGCTCTAGCTCTGCTCAGAGCCCGATCTGGCAGAGTTTCTGGCGCGAGGCTGCTCGGCCGGGGCTCGCCTTGCCCAGACTTGCCTTGCTTTTAGGCTCCTCTCCCAGGAAGGAGCTGGCTGAGGAGCCTGGGAGACGCCACTGGTGCCTTCCTTGCCTCAGCTCCAATCCTGCCTTGCCTTTGCACTTAGGTCCCAGGCGGAGGGCTTAGGGGGGTGGGTTGCACACTGCCAAGGGCTTCAGCAGTGAGAGCTCTGTCAGAGGGAAGGGAAGGGCAACTGCAGGGCTCCTCCAGCGGTTTCTTGGCCGCCTAGAATCAGCGCCGCACGGAGAGCACCAGGCTCCCAGGGCCCCTGGCTGGGGTTTTCAGCCCCGCACACACGGAGGCTGATTCCTTGGGTGCCCAGAAAGTGTATGACAGACGTAGGTTCCCTAGCACTCTCCTCCCCAGCAGAGACATGTGCAGGTGTTTGGGGCCTGATCCTGCGTGTCTGGGTTCCTGCCCACAGCCCCAACTCAGGGGAAGCAGCCCCTGAGGCAAGACCTGCTGGAGGAGCCCTGCGCCCCCGCCCTGATAGGCGAGTGCACAGCCAGCAGGGAAGCGAGCCTCCTCGGGGGAAGAGGAGGCAGCAAGCCCCGTCAAGCTGAAATCCCTGCTTGCACGAAGCTAAGTGCGCTCCAGTACGGCAGATCTCTAGCTCTGTTCAGAGGCCCGATCTGGCAGAGTTCCTGTGCTCTGCCATAGGCGAGCCTTGCCCAGACTTGCCTTGCTTTAAGGCTCCCTCCCCAGGAAGGAGCAGGCTGTGTGAGGCTCGGAAACGCCACTGGCGCCTTCCTGGCTCAGCTCTACCCTGCCTTGCCTTTGCACTTAGGTCCCAGCGTCCTTGAGGAGGGCTTAGGGGCTGGTGGGTTGCACACTGCCAAGGGCTCCAGCAGTGAAAGCTCTGTCAGAGGGAAGGAAGGGCAACAGCAGGGCTCCTTCAGCGGTTCCTTGGCCGCCCAGACAAAGCTCCGCACGGAGAGCACCAGGTTCCAAGGGCCCCTGGCTGGGTTTTGCATCCCACACAGAGGCTGATCCTGGGTGCCTAGAAAGTGTGTGAGAGACGTAGGTTCCCTAGCACTCTCCTCCCCAGCAGAGACATGTGCAGGTGGTTGGGGCCTGATCCTGCGTGTCTGGGTTCCCGCCCACAGCCCAACTCAGGGGAAGCAGCCCCTGAGGCAAGACCTGCTGGAGGAGCCCTGCGCGCCCGCCTGATAGGCGAGAGCACAGCCAGCAGCGAGCCTCCTCGGGGAAGAGGAGGCAGCCGAGCCCAGTCAAGAGAAAGCCCTGCTTGCACGGAGCTAAGTGGGCCTCCAGTACGGCAGAGCTCTAGCTCTGCTCAGAGCCCGATCTGGCAGAGTTCTGGCGCGAGGCTGCTCCCGGGGGCTCGCCTTGCCCAGACTTGCCTTGCTTTTAGGCTCCCTCCCCAGGAAGGAGCTGTCTGAGCGAGCCTGGGAGACGCCACTGGCGCCTTCCTTGCCTCAGCTCCAATCCTGCCTTGCCTTTGCACTTAGGTCCAGGCGTCCTTGGGAGGGCTTAGGGGGGGTGGGTTGCACACTGCCAAGGGCTCAGCAGTGAGAGCTCTGTCAGAGGGAAGGGAAGGGCAACTGCAGGGCTCCTCCAGCGGTTTCTTGGCCGCCCAGCGCCGCACCGGAGAGCACCAGGCTCCCAGGGCCCCTGGCTGGGGTTTTCAGCCCCGCACACACGGAGGCTGATTCCTTGGGTGCCCAGAAAGTGTATGACAGACGTAGGTTCCCTAGCACTCTCCTCCCCAGCAGAGACATGTGCAGGTGTTGGGGCCTGATCCTGCGTGTCTGGGTTCCTGCCCACAGCCCAACTCAGGGGAAGCAGCCCCTGAGGCAAGACCTGCTGGAGGAGCCCTGCGCCCCCCGCCTGATAGGCGAGTGCACAGCCAGCAGGGAAGCGAGCCTCCTCGGGGAAGAGGAGGCAGCAAGCCCGTCAAGCTGAAATCCCTGCTTGCACGAAGCTAAGTGCGACTCCAGTACGGCAGATCTCTAGCTCTGTTCAGAGGCCCGATCTGGCAGAGTTCCTGGCACCAAGATGCTCTGCCATAGTGCGAGCCTTGCGCAGACTTGCCTTGCTTTAAGGCTCCCTCCCCCAGGAAGGAGCAGGCTGTGTGAGGCTCGGAAACGCCACTGGCGCCTTCCTGGCTTCAGCTCTACCCCTGCCTTGCCTTTGCACCTTAGGTCCCAAGCGTCCTTGAAGGAGGGCTTAGGGGCTGGTGGGTTGCCACCACTGCCAAGGGCTCCAGCAGTGAAAGCTCCTGTCAGAGGGAAGCGAAGGGCAACAGCAGGGCTCCTTCAGCGGTTCCTTGGCCGCCCAGACAAAGCTCCGCACGGAGAGCACCAGGTTCCAAGGGCCCCTGGCTGGGTTTTGCATCCCCACACTCCCAGAGGCTGACTCCGTGGGTGCCTAGAAAGTGTGTGAGAGACGTAGGTTCCCTAGCACTCTCCTCCCCAGCAGAGACATGTGCAGGTGGTTGGGGCCTGATCCTGCGTGTCTGGGTTCCGCCCACAGCCCAAACTCAGGGGAAGCAGCCCCTGAGGCAAGACCTGCTGGAGGAGCCCTGCGCGCCCGCCTGATAGGCGAGAGCACAGCCAGCAGGTAGCGAGCCTCCTCGGGGAAGAGGAGGCAGCCGAGCCCAGTCAAGGGAAAGCCCTGCTTGCACGGAGCTAAGTGGGCCTCCAGTACGGCAGAGCTCTAGCTCTGCTCAGAGCCCCGATCTGGCAGAGTTCTGGCGCGAGGCTGCTCGGCCGGGGGCTCGCCTTGCCCAGACTTGCCTTGCTTTTAGGCTCCCTCCCCAGGAAGGAGCTGTCTGAGCGAGCCTGGGAGACGCCACTGGTGCCTTCCTTGCCTCAGCTCCAATCCTGCCTTGCCTTTGCACTTAGGTCCAGGCGTCTTGGGAGGGCTTAGGGGGTGGTGGGTTGCACACTGCCAAGGGCTCAGCAGTGAGAGCTCTGTCAGAGGGAAGGGAAGGGCAACTGCAGGGCTCCTCCAGCGGTTTCTTGGCCGCCTAGATCAGCGCCGCACGAGAGCACCAGGCTCCCAGGGCCCCTGGCTGGGGTTTTCAGCCCCGCACACACGGAGGCTGATTCCTTGGGTGCCCAGAAAGTGTATGACAGACGTAGGTTCCCTAGCACTCTCCTCCCCAGCAGAGACATGTGCAGGTGTTTGGGGCCTGATCCTGCGTGTCTGGGTTCCTGCCCACAGCCCCAACTCAGGGGAAGCAGCCCCTGAGGCAAGACCTGCTGGAGGAGCCCTGCGCCCCGCCTGATAGGCGAGTGCACAGCCAGCAGGGAAGCGAGCCTCCTCGGGGAAGAGGAGGCAGCAAGTCCCCGTCAAGCTGAAATCCCTGCTTACACGAAGCTAAGTGCGACTCCAGTACGGCAGATCTCTAGCTCTGTTCAGAGGCCCGATCTGGCAGAGTTCCTGGCACCAAGATGCTCTGCCATAGGCGAGCCTTGCGCAGACTTGCCTTGCTTTAAGGCTCCCTCCCCAGGAAGGAGCAGGCTGTGTGAGGCTCGGAAACGCCACTGGCGCCTTCCTGGCTTCAGCTCTACCCCTGCCTTGCCTTTGCACTTAGGTCCCAAGCGTCCTTGAGGAGGGCTTAGGGGCTGGTGGGTTGCACACTGCCAAGGGCTCCAGCAGTGAAAGCTCTGTCAGAGGGAAGCGAAGGGCAACAGCAGGGCTCCTTCAGCGGTTCCTTGGCCGCCCAGACAAAGCTCCGCACGGAGAGCACCAGGTTCCAAGGGCCCCTGGCTGGGTTTTGCATCCCCACACTCCCAGAGGCTGACTCCGTGGGTGCCTAGAAAGTGTGTGAGAGACGTAGGTTCCCTAGCACTCTCCTCCCCAGCAGAGACATGTGCAGGTGGTTGGGGCCTTATCCTGCGTGTCTGGGTTCCCGCCCACAGCCCAACTCAGGGGAAGCAGCCCCTGAGGCAAGACCTGCTGGAGGAGCCCTGCGCGCCCGCCTGATAGGCGAGAGCACAGCCAGCAGTGTAGCGAGCCTCCTCGGGAGAAGAGGAGGCAGCCGAGCCCAGTCAAGAGGAAAGCCCTGCTTGCACGGAGCTAAGTGGGCCTCCAGTACGGCAGAGCTCTAGCTCTGCTCAGAGCCCCGATCTGGCAGAGTTTCTGGCGCGAGGCTGCTCGGCCGGGGGCTCGCCTTGCCCAGACTTGCCTTGCTTTTAGGCTCCCTCCCCAGGAAGGAGCTGTCTGAGCGAGCCTGGGAGACGCCACTGGTGCCTTCCTTGCCTCAGCTCCAATCCTGCCTTGCCTTTGCACATAGGTGCCAGGCGTCGTTGGGGAGGGCTTAGGGGGTGGTGGGTTGCACACTGCCAAGGGCTTCAGCAGTGAGAGCTCTGTCAGAGGGAAGGGAAGGGCAACTGCAGGGCTCCTCCAGCGGTTTCTAGGCCGCCTAGAATCAGCGCCGCACCGAGAGCACCAGGCTCCCAGGGCCCCTGGCTGGGGTTTTCAGCCCCGCACACACGGAGGCTGATTCCTTGGGTGCCCAGAAAGTGTATGACAGACGTAGGTTCCCTAGCACTCTCCTCCCCAGCAGAGACATGTGCAGGTGGTTGGGGCCTGATCCTGCGTGTCTGGGTTCCTGCCCACAGCCCCAACTCAGGGGAAGCAGCCCCTGAGGCAAGACCTGCTGGAGGAGCCCTGCGCCCCCGCCTGATAGGCGAGTGCACAGCCAGCAGGGAAGCGAGCCTCCTCGGGGAAGAGGAGGCAGCCCAGCCCCGTCAAGTTGAAAGCCCTGCTTGCACGGAGCTAAGTGCGCCTCCAGTACGGCAGAGCTCTAGCTCTGCTCAGAGCCCCGATCTGGCAGAGTTCCTGGCGCGAGGCTGCTCTGCCGGGGGCTAGCCTTGCCCAGACTTGCCTTGCTTTTAGGCTGCCTCTCCAGGAAGGAGCAGGCAGCAGGAGCCTGGGAGTCGCCACTGGCGCCTTTCTTGCCTCAGCTCCAATCCTGCCTTGCCTTTGCACTTAGGTCCCAGTCCTCCTTAAGGAGAGCTTAGGGGCTGGTGGGTTGCACACTGCCAAGGGCTCCAGCAGTGAGAATTCTGTCAGAGGGAAGGGAAGGGCAACTGCAGGGCTCCTCCAGCGGTTGCTTGGCCGCCCAGATTCAGCGCCACACGGAGAGCACCAGGCTCCCAGGGCCCCTGGCTGGGGTTTTCAGCCCCGCACACACGGAGGCTGATTCCTTGGGTGCCCAGAAAGTGTATGACAGACGTAGGTTCCCTAGCACTCTCCTCCCCAGCAGAGACATGTGCAGGTGTTTGGGGCCTGATCCTGCGTGTCTGGGTTCCTGCCCACAGCCCCAACTCAGGGGAAGCAGCCCCTGAGGCAAGACCTGCTGGAGGAGCCCTGCGCCCCGCCTGATAGGCGAGTGCACAGCCAGCAGGGAAGCGAGCCTCCTCGGGGGAAGAGGAGGCAGCAAGTCCCCGTCAAGCTGAAATCCCTGCTTACACGAAGCTAAGTGCGACTCCAGTACGGCAGATCTCTAGCTCTGTTCAGAGGCCCGATCTGGCAGAGTTCCTGGCACCAAGATGCTCTGCCATAGGCGAGCCTTGCGCAGACTTGCCTTGCTTTAAGGCTCCCTCCCCAGGAAGGAGCAGGCTGTGTGAGGCTCGGAAACGCCACTGGCGCCTTCCTGGCTTCAGCTCTACCCCTGCCTTGCCTTTGCACTTAGGTCCCAAGCGTCCTTGAGGAGGGCTTAGGGGCTGGTGGGTTGCACACTGCCAAGGGCTCCAGCAGTGAAAGCTCTGTCAGAGGGAAGCGAAGGGCAACAGCAGGGCTCCTTCAGCGGTTCCTTGGCCGCCCAGACAAAGCTCCGCACGGAGAGCACCAGGTTCCAAGGGCCCCTGGCTGGGTTTTGCATCCCCACACTCCCAGAGGCTGACTCCGTGGGTGCCTAGAAAGTGTGTGAGAGACGTAGGTTCCCTAGCACTCTCCTCCCCAGCAGAGACATGTGCAGGTGGTTGGGGCCTTATCCTGCGTGTCTGGGTTCCCGCCCACAGCCTCAACTCAGGGGAAGCAGCCCCTGAGGCAAGACCTGCTGGAGGAGCCCTGCGCGCCCGCCTGATAGGCGAGAGCACAGCCAGCAGTGTAGCGAGCCTCCTCGGGAGAAGAGGAGGCAGCCGAGCCCAGTCAAGAGGAAAGCCCTGCTTGCACGGAGCTAAGTGGGCCTCCAGTACGGCAGAGCTCTAGCTCTGCTCAGAGCCCCGATCTGGCAGAGTTTCTGGCGCGAGGCTGCTCGGCCGGGGGCTCGCCTTGCCCAGACTTGCCTTGCTTTTAGGCTCCCTCCCCAGGAAGGAGCTGTCTGAGCGAGCCTGGGAGACGCCACTGGTGCCTTCCTTGCCTCAGCTCCAATCCTGCCTTGCCTTTGCACATAGGTGCCAGGCGTGGTTGGGGAGGGCTTAGGGGGTGGTGGGTTGCACACTGCCAAGGGCTTCAGCAGTGAGAGCTCTGTCAGAGGGAAGGGAAGGGCAACTGCAGGGCTCCTCCAGCGGTTTCTAGGCCGCCTAGAATCAGCGCCGCACCGAGAGCACCAGGCTCCCAGGGCCCCTGGCTGGGGTTTTCAGCCCCGCACACACGGAGGCTGATTCCTTGGGTGCCCAGAAAGTGTATGACAGACGTAGGTTCCCTAGCACTCTCCTCCCCAGCAGAGACATGTGCAGGTGTTGGGGCCTGATCCTGCGTGTCTGGGTTCCTGCCCACAGCCCCAACTCAGGGGAAGCAGCCCCTGAGGCAAGACCTGCTGGAGGAGCCCTGCGCCCCCGCCTGATAGGCGAGTGCACAGCCAGCAGGGAAGCGAGCCTCCTCGGGGGAAGAGGAGGCAGCCCAGCCCCGTCAAGTTGAAAGCCCTGCTTGCACGGAGCTAAGTGCGCCTCCAGTACGGCAGAGCTCTAGCTCTGCTCAGAGCCCCGATCTGGCAGAGTTCCTGGCGCGAGGCTGCTCTGCCGGGGGCTAGCCTTGCCCAGACTTGCCTTGCTTTTAGGCTGCCTCTCCAGGAAGGAGCAGGCAGCAGGAGCCTGGGAGTCGCCACTGGCGCCTTTCTTGCCTCAGCTCCAATCCTGCCTTGCCTTTGCACTTAGGTCCCAGTCCTCCTTAAGGAGAGCTTAGGGGCTGGTGGGTTGCACACTGCCAAGGGCTCCAGCAGTGAGAATTCTGTCAGAGGGAAGGGAAGGGCAACTGCAGGGCTCCTCCAGCGGTTGCTTGGCCGCCCAGATTCAGCGCCACACGGAGAGCACCAGGCTCCCAGGGCCCCTGGCTGGGGTTTTCAGCCCCGCACACACGGAGGCTGATTCCTTGGGTGCCCAGAAAGTGTATGACAGACGTAGGTTCCCTAGCACTCTCCTCCCCAGCAGAGACATGTGCAGGTGTTTGGGGCCTGATCCTGCGTGTCTGGGTTCCTGCCCACAGCCCCAACTCAGGGGAAGCAGCCCCTGAGGCAAGACCTGCTGGAGGAGCCCTGCGCCCCCGCCTGATAGGCGAGTGCACAGCCAGCAGGGAAGCGAGCCTCCTCGGGGGAAGAGGAGGCAGCAAGTCCCCGTCAAGCTGAAATCCCTGCTTACACGAAGCTAAGTGCGACTCCAGTACGGCAGATCTCTAGCTCTGTTCAGAGGCCCGATCTGGCAGAGTTCCTGGCACCAAGATGCTCTGCCATAGGCGAGCCTTGCGCAGACTTGCCTTGCTTTAAGGCTCCCTCCCCAGGAAGGAGCAGGCTGTGTGAGGCTCGGAAACGCCACTGGCGCCTTCCTGGCTTCAGCTCTACCCCTGCCTTGCCTTTGCACTTAGGTCCCAAGCGTCCTTGAGGAGGGCTTAGGGGCTGGTGGGTTGCACACTGCCAAGGGCTCCAGCAGTGAAAGCTCTGTCAGAGGGAAGCGAAGGGCAACAGCAGGGCTCCTTCAGCGGTTCCTTGGCCGCCCAGACAAAGCTCCGCACGGAGAGCACCAGGTTCCAAGGGCCCCTGGCTGGGTTTTGCATCCCCACACTCCCAGAGGCTGACTCCGTGGGTGCCTAGAAAGTGTGTGAGAGACGTAGGTTCCCTAGCACTCTCCTCCCCAGCAGAGACATGTGCAGGTGGTTGGGGCCTTATCCTGCGTGTCTGGGTTCCCGCCCACAGCCTCAACTCAGGGGAAGCAGCCCCTGAGGCAAGACCTGCTGGAGGAGCCCTGCGCGCCCGCCTGATAGGCGAGAGCACAGCCAGCAGTGTAGCGAGCCTCCTCGGGAGAAGAGGAGGCAGCCGAGCCCAGTCAAGAGGAAAGCCCTGCTTGCACGGAGCTAAGTGGGCCTCCAGTACGGCAGAGCTCTAGCTCTGCTCAGAGCCCCGATCTGGCAGAGTTTCTGGCGCGAGGCTGCTCGGCCGGGGGCTCGCCTTGCCCAGACTTGCCTTGCTTTTAGGCTCCCTCCCCAGGAAGGAGCTGTCTGAGCGAGCCTGGGAGACGCCACTGGTGCCTTCCTTGCCTCAGCTCCAATCCTGCCTTGCCTTTGCACATAGGTGCCAGGCGTGGTTGGGGAGGGCTTAGGGGGTGGTGGGTTGCACACTGCCAAGGGCTTCAGCAGTGAGAGCTCTGTCAGAGGGAAGGGAAGGGCAACTGCAGGGCTCCTCCAGCGGTTTCTAGGCCGCCTAGAATCAGCGCCGCACCGAGAGCACCAGGCTCCCAGGGCCCCTGGCTGGGGTTTTCAGCCCCGCACACACGGAGGCTGATTCCTTGGGTGCCCAGAAAGTGTATGACAGACGTAGGTTCCCTAGCACTCTCCTCCCCAGCAGAGACATGTGCAGGTGTTGGGGCCTGATCCTGCGTGTCTGGGTTCCTGCCCACAGCCCCAACTCAGGGGAAGCAGCCCCTGAGGCAAGACCTGCTGGAGGAGCCCTGCGCCCCCGCCTGATAGGCGAGTGCACAGCCAGCAGGGAAGCGAGCCTCCTCGGGGGAAGAGGAGGCAGCCCAGCCCCGTCAAGTTGAAAGCCCTGCTTGCACGGAGCTAAGTGCGCCTCCAGTACGGCAGAGCTCTAGCTCTGCTCAGAGCCCCGATCTGGCAGAGTTCCTGGCGCGAGGCTGCTCTGCCGGGGGCTAGCCTTGCCCAGACTTGCCTTGCTTTTAGGCTGCCTCTCCAGGAAGGAGCAGGCAGCAGGAGCCTGGGAGTCGCCACTGGCGCCTTTCTTGCCTCAGCTCCAATCCTGCCTTGCCTTTGCACTTAGGTCCCAGTCCTCCTTAAGGAGAGCTTAGGGGCTGGTGGGTTGCACACTGCCAAGGGCTCCAGCAGTGAGAATTCTGTCAGAGGGAAGGGAAGGGCAACTGCAGGGCTCCTCCAGCGGTTGCTTGGCCGCCCAGATTCAGCGCCACACGGAGAGCACCAGGCTCCCAGGGCCCCTGGCTGGGGTTTTCAGCCCCGCACACACGGAGGCTGATTCCTTGGGTGCCCAGAAAGTGTATGACAGACGTAGGTTCCCTAGCACTCTCCTCCCCAGCAGAGACATGTGCAGGTGTTTGGGGCCTGATCCTGCGTGTCTGGGTTCCTGCCCACAGCCCCAACTCAGGGGAAGCAGCCCCTGAGGCAAGACCTGCTGGAGGAGCCCTGCGCCCCCGCCTGATAGGCGAGTGCACAGCCAGCAGGGAAGCGAGCCTCCTCGGGGGAAGAGGAGGCAGCAAGTCCCCGTCAAGCTGAAATCCCTGCTTACACGAAGCTAAGTGCGACTCCAGTACGGCAGATCTCTAGCTCTGTTCAGAGGCCCGATCTGGCAGAGTTCCTGGCACCAAGATGCTCTGCCATAGGCGAGCCTTGCGCAGACTTGCCTTGCTTTAAGGCTCCCTCCCCAGGAAGGAGCAGGCTGTGTGAGGCTCGGAAACGCCACTGGCGCCTTCCTGGCTTCAGCTCTACCCCTGCCTTGCCTTTGCACTTAGGTCCCAAGCGTCCTTGAGGAGGGCTTAGGGGCTGGTGGGTTGCACACTGCCAAGGGCTCCAGCAGTGAAAGCTCTGTCAGAGGGAAGCGAAGGGCAACAGCAGGGCTCCTTCAGCGGTTCCTTGGCCGCCCAGACAAAGCTCCGCACGGAGAGCACCAGGTTCCAAGGGCCCCTGGCTGGGTTTTGCATCCCCACACTCCCAGAGGCTGACTCCGTGGGTGCCTAGAAAGTGTGTGAGAGACGTAGGTTCCCTAGCACTCTCCTCCCCAGCAGAGACATGTGCAGGTGGTTGGGGCCTTATCCTGCGTGTCTGGGTTCCCGCCCACAGCCTCAACTCAGGGGAAGCAGCCCCTGAGGCAAGACCTGCTGGAGGAGCCCTGCGCGCCCGCCTGATAGGCGAGAGCACAGCCAGCAGTGTAGCGAGCCTCCTCGGGAGAAGAGGAGGCAGCCGAGCCCAGTCAAGAGGAAAGCCCTGCTTGCACGGAGCTAAGTGGGCCTCCAGTACGGCAGAGCTCTAGCTCTGCTCAGAGCCCCGATCTGGCAGAGTTTCTGGCGCGAGGCTGCTCGGCCGGGGCTCGCCTTGCCCAGACTTGCCTTGCTTTTAGGCTCCCTCCCCAGGAAGGAGCTGTCTGAGCGAGCCTGGGAGACGCCACTGGTGCCTTCCTTGCCTCAGCTCCAATCCTGCCTTGCCTTTGCACATAGGTGCCAGGCGTCGTTGGGGAGGGCTTAGGGGGTGGTGGGTTGCACACTGCCAAGGGCTTCAGCAGTGAGAGCTCTGTCAGAGGGAAGGGAAGGGCAACTGCAGGGCTCCTCCAGCGGTTTCTAGGCCGCCTAGAATCAGCGCCGCACCGAGAGCACCAGGCTCCCAGGGCCCCTGGCTGGGGTTTTCAGCCCCGCACACACGGAGGCTGATTCCTTGGGTGCCCAGAAAGTGTATGACAGACGTAGGTTCCCTAGCACTCTCCTCCCCAGCAGAGACATGTGCAGGTGGTTGGGGCCTGATCCTGCGTGTCTGGGTTCCTGCCCACAGCCCCAACTCAGGGGAAGCAGCCCCTGAGGCAAGACCTGCTGGAGGAGCCCTGCGCCCCCGCCTGATAGGCGAGTGCACAGCCAGCAGGGAAGCGAGCCTCCTCGGGGAAGAGGAGGCAGCCCAGCCCCGTCAAGTTGAAAGCCCTGCTTGCACGGAGCTAAGTGCGCCTCCAGTACGGCAGAGCTCTAGCTCTGCTCAGAGCCCCGATCTGGCAGAGTTCCTGGCGCGAGGCTGCTCTGCCGGGGGCTAGCCTTGCCCAGACTTGCCTTGCTTTTAGGCTGCCTCTCCAGGAAGGAGCAGGCAGCAGGAGCCTGGGAGTCGCCACTGGCGCCTTTCTTGCCTCAGCTCCAATCCTGCCTTGCCTTTGCACTTAGGTCCCAGTCCTCCTTAAGGAGAGCTTAGGGGCTGGTGGGTTGCACACTGCCAAGGGCTCCAGCAGTGAGAATTCTGTCAGAGGGAAGGGAAGGGCAACTGCAGGGCTCCTCCAGCGGTTGCTTGGCCGCCCAGATTCAGCGCCACACGGAGAGCACCAGGCTCCCAGGGCCCCTGGCTGGGGTTTTCAGCCCCGCACACACGGAGGCTGATTCCTTGGGTGCCCAGAAAGTGTATGACAGACGTAGGTTCCCTAGCACTCTCCTCCCCAGCAGAGACATGTGCAGGTGTTTGGGGCCTGATCCTGCGTGTCTGGGTTCCTGCCCACAGCCCCAACTCAGGGGAAGCAGCCCCTGAGGCAAGACCTGCTGGAGGAGCCCTGCGCCCCCGCCTGATAGGCGAGTGCACAGCCAGCAGGGAAGCGAGCCTCCTCGGGGGAAGAGGAGGCAGCAAGTCCCCGTCAAGCTGAAATCCCTGCTTACACGAAGCTAAGTGCGACTCCAGTACGGCAGATCTCTAGCTCTGTTCAGAGGCCCGATCTGGCAGAGTTCCTGGCACCAAGATGCTCTGCCATAGGCGAGCCTTGCGCAGACTTGCCTTGCTTTAAGGCTCCCTCCCCAGGAAGGAGCAGGCTGTGTGAGGCTCGGAAACGCCACTGGCGCCTTCCTGGCTTCAGCTCTACCCCTGCCTTGCCTTTGCACTTAGGTCCCAAGCGTCCTTGAGGAGGGCTTAGGGGCTGGTGGGTTGCACACTGCCAAGGGCTCCAGCAGTGAAAGCTCTGTCAGAGGGAAGCGAAGGGCAACAGCAGGGCTCCTTCAGCGGTTCCTTGGCCGCCCAGACAAAGCTCCGCACGGAGAGCACCAGGTTCCAAGGGCCCCTGGCTGGGTTTTGCATCCCCACACTCCCAGAGGCTGACTCCGTGGGTGCCTAGAAAGTGTGTGAGAGACGTAGGTTCCCTAGCACTCTCCTCCCCAGCAGAGACATGTGCAGGTGGTTGGGGCCTTATCCTGCGTGTCTGGGTTCCCGCCCACAGCCTCAACTCAGGGGAAGCAGCCCCTGAGGCAAGACCTGCTGGAGGAGCCCTGCGCGCCCGCCTGATAGGCGAGAGCACAGCCAGCAGTGTAGCGAGCCTCCTCGGGAGAAGAGGAGGCAGCCGAGCCCAGTCAAGAGGAAAGCCCTGCTTGCACGGAGCTAAGTGGGCCTCCAGTACGGCAGAGCTCTAGCTCTGCTCAGAGCCCCGATCTGGCAGAGTTTCTGGCGCGAGGCTGCTCGGCCGGGGGCTCGCCTTGCCCAGACTTGCCTTGCTTTTAGGCTCCCTCCCCAGGAAGGAGCTGTCTGAGCGAGCCTGGGAGACGCCACTGGTGCCTTCCTTGCCTCAGCTCCAATCCTGCCTTGCCTTTGCACATAGGTGCCAGGCGTCGTTGGGGAGGGCTTAGGGGGTGGTGGGTTGCACACTGCCAAGGGCTTCAGCAGTGAGAGCTCTGTCAGAGGGAAGGGAAGGGCAACTGCAGGGCTCCTCCAGCGGTTTCTAGGCCGCCTAGAATCAGCGCCGCACCGAGAGCACCAGGCTCCCAGGGCCCCTGGCTGGGGTTTTCAGCCCCGCACACACGGAGGCTGATTCCTTGGGTGCCCAGAAAGTGTATGACAGACGTAGGTTCCCTAGCACTCTCCTCCCCAGCAGAGACATGTGCAGGTGGTTGGGGCCTGATCCTGCGTGTCTGGGTTCCTGCCCACAGCCCCAACTCAGGGGAAGCAGCCCCTGAGGCAAGACCTGCTGGAGGAGCCCTGCGCCCCCGCCTGATAGGCGAGTGCACAGCCAGCAGGGAAGCGAGCCTCCTCGGGGGAAGAGGAGGCAGCCCAGCCCCGTCAAGTTGAAAGCCCTGCTTGCACGGAGCTAAGTGCGCCTCCAGTACGGCAGAGCTCTAGCTCTGCTCAGAGCCCCGATCTGGCAGAGTTCCTGGCGCGAGGCTGCTCTGCCGGGGGCTAGCCTTGCCCAGACTTGCCTTGCTTTTAGGCTGCCTCTCCAGGAAGGAGCAGGCAGCAGGAGCCTGGGAGTCGCCACTGGCGCCTTTCTTGCCTCAGCTCCAATCCTGCCTTGCCTTTGCACTTAGGTCCCAGTCCTCCTTAAGGAGAGCTTAGGGGCTGGTGGGTTGCACACTGCCAAGGGCTCCAGCAGTGAGAATTCTGTCAGAGGGAAGGGAAGGGCAACTGCAGGGCTCCTCCAGCGGTTGCTTGGCCGCCCAGATTCAGCGCCACACGGAGAGCACCAGGCTCCCAGGGCCCCTGGCTGGGGTTTTCAGCCCCGCACACACGGAGGCTGATTCCTTGGGTGCCCAGAAAGTGTATGACAGACGTAGGTTCCCTAGCACTCTCCTCCCCAGCAGAGACATGTGCAGGTGTTTGGGGCCTGATCCTGCGTGTCTGGGTTCCTGCCCACAGCCCCAACTCAGGGGAAGCAGCCCCTGAGGCAAGACCTGCTGGAGGAGCCCTGCGCCCCCGCCTGATAGGCGAGTGCACAGCCAGCAGGGAAGCGAGCCTCCTCGGGGGAAGAGGAGGCAGCAAGTCCCCGTCAAGCTGAAATCCCTGCTTACACGAAGCTAAGTGCGACTCCAGTACGGCAGATCTCTAGCTCTGTTCAGAGGCCCGATCTGGCAGAGTTCCTGGCACCAAGATGCTCTGCCATAGGCGAGCCTTGCGCAGACTTGCCTTGCTTTAAGGCTCCCTCCCCAGGAAGGAGCAGGCTGTGTGAGGCTCGGAAACGCCACTGGCGCCTTCCTGGCTTCAGCTCTACCCCTGCCTTGCCTTTGCACTTAGGTCCCAAGCGTCCTTGAGGAGGGCTTAGGGGCTGGTGGGTTGCACACTGCCAAGGGCTCCAGCAGTGAAAGCTCTGTCAGAGGGAAGCGAAGGGCAACAGCAGGGCTCCTTCAGCGGTTCCTTGGCCGCCCAGACAAAGCTCCGCACGGAGAGCACCAGGTTCCAAGGGCCCCTGGCTGGGTTTTGCATCCCCACACTCCCAGAGGCTGACTC